>NC_053500.1:8349593-8649593 GCF_905171775.1 Rana temporaria | reverse complement strand
GATGGCTCTGAAGGGGACACAAATATGCAGGTGGGGGTGGGCTGTGATGGGGACACAAATGTGCAAGGAGACTCGGATGAATGATGGGGGGGCTCTAATGGGGACACCAATTTGTGGGGATAGCCTGATGAGTGATGGGGACACAGATGTATGGGGAAACAGATGGATGGGGACACAGATGATGGGGACAAAGATAACTGGGGAGACTGATGGGGAAACAAACTGATGGGGACACAGATGGATGGGGACAAAGATGAATGGGGAGACTGATGGGGAAACAAACTGATGGGGACACAGATGGATGGGGAGATGGATGGGGACACAGATGGGGAGACTGATGGGGACACAGATGGATGGGGACACAGATGGATGGGGACACAAATGAATGGGGAGACTGATGGGGACACAGATGGATGGGGACACAGATGGATGGGGACACAGATGGATGGGGACACAGATGGATGGGGACACAGATGGATGGGGACACAGATGGATGGGGACACAGATGGATGGGGAGACGGATGGGGACACAGATGGGGAGACTGATGGGGACACAGATGGGGAGACTGATGGGGACACAGATGAATGGGGAGACTGATGGGGACACAGATGGATGGGGACACAGATGGATGGGGACACAGATGGATGGGGACACAGATGGATGGGGACACAGATGGATGGGGACACAGATGGATGGGGAGACGGATGGGGACACAGATGGGGAGACTGATGGGGACACAGATGGGGAGACTGATGGGGACACAGATGAATGGGGAGACTGATGGGGACACAGATGGATGGGGACACAGATGGATGGGGACACAGATGGATGGGGACACAGATGGATGGGGACACAGATGGATGGGGACACAGATGGATGGGGACACAGATGGATGGGGACACAGATGGATGGGGACAAAGATGTATGGGGACACAGATGAATGGGGAGACTGATGGGGACACAGATGTATGGGGACACAGATGTATGGGGACATGGGTGTAAAGCCTCATGCACGCTGGAAGTTTAGCCCTGCTGCATGATGCTCCAGCGTTTAGGTGCCAGCAAAGAATATAGGAGCACCATCCAGTCCTGCTGTCAGCAGTAAGTCAAATTCTATTCTATTCTTGTTCTACTGTGGATTTATTTATAAATTATTTTTCCGGCCCGCGAATATGGGTAAAATATAGAATGTGGCCCTCGAAGTAAAAAGTTTGGAGACCCCTGTTGTAGGAGATGGCCCTTGCAGTAGTTGTAGTAGGAGAGGGCTCTTGTAGTAGACGTTGTAGGAGAGGGCCCCTGTGGCAGGAGTTATAGGACATGGCCCTTGTAGTAGACGTTGTAGAAGCTGGCCCTTTAGTAGTAGTTGTAGGAGATGGCCCTTGTAATAGGAGATCACAAAGTTGTCACACAATCCATTTTGTATTCCACACTTTGTGACACAATAGTTGCAGAAGTTGAGTGGACTGGGATACGTCCCCTCCAATGGAGTCCCCATAGAAAAGAATAAGCCAAGGTAAAGTCCAGCCACCCAATATTTGCACTTAAATGGAATACCATGAAAAATATAAATTGGCTCGCAAAAGCGAGGACTGGCAGCCAACATATAGACTATTGGCGTCAATGTCATCCATGGGGGGTACCTGTACAGCGGAGATTAGGAATGAGGTTGTAACGAACCCCCGAGTATGAAAGGGGTTAAAGTCGTTTAGGACATTCCATTCCCGAACACAAAGGCAGCTACCGAACACTCCAATCAGCCGAACAAGAAATCCAAATGAATAATTCTCCCCCAAGTACGAGACGAGGCTCTGTATTGAGGGTCAAGCAGGAATCAGACTTTATTGAAAGGCTTTCAAGGAATTATTGAAAGTCTTATATACAGTAGAAGAGGAGGTGCATACCTTCTGCTCATATTACTCTGGAAATACACCTGTGACCAGACCAAATTAACATGAGCTAATTAACTAATCCCTTTAAGCAGCCTGGTCATTGTTATGATAAATCAGGATTCCACAACAGGTCAGACTTGTTGTCACCGAGCTTCACGCAGTAGATTATACATTATCATAAGTTTAAACACAGGACACCTTCTCCCAATAGCAGGAGCTCCAGCAGGAGTCGGCCCGTCTCCTACATTGTACAGAGGCCAATGTGATCAGCTCTTTCTATTAACATATTGAGTTTAGAATCAAACAAACCAAGAATAGTCTTTACAACGACCCTGGGAGATATTGTGGGTAAATATTGCTGTCCCATTTTAAGTAATCCAAGATATAATTTCTCAGTCACCCTGTGCCAGGATAGCACAGGGTGACCTAGACATAAGAGGTGCATGGGGAGCTGAAACAAGGGTTTCCCAACCTTTCCAAGGGATTCGGGGTTCCACGGGCCCTCCCGTCACAGGGGTATTACTGTACATTGGCGGTGATGATATCCATGAGGGGTACCTGTACATTTGATCTTAGGAATGGGGTAGGACATTGGCGATGATGTCATCCCTGGGGGAGGTACCCATACAGCGGAGATTAGGAATGGGGTAGGACATTGGCGGTGATGCCATCCATGGGGGGTACCTGTACAGTTGATATTAGGAATGGGGTAGGACATTGGCGGTGATGTCATCCATGGGGGAGGTACCTGCACAGTTAATATTAGGAATGGGGTAGGACATTGGCGGTGATGCCATCCATGGGGGTTACCTGTACAGTTGATATTAGGAATGAGGTAGGACATTGGTGGTGATGTCATCCATGGGGGAGGTACCCGTACAGCTGAGATTAGGAATGGGGTAGGACATTGGCGATGACGTCATCCATGGGGGAGGTACCTGTACAGTTGAGATTAGGAATGGGGTAGGACATTGGCGATGATGTCATCCATGGGGGAGGTACCTGTACAGTTGATATTAGGAATGGGGTAGGACATTGGCGATGATGTCATCCATGGGGGAGGTACCTGTACAGTTGAGATTAGGAATGGGGTAGGACATTGGCGGTGATGTCATCCATGGGGGAGGTACCTGTACAGCTGAGATTAGGAATGGGGTAGGACATTGGCGATGATGTCATCCATGGGGGAGGTACCTGTACAGTTGAGATTAGGAATGGGGTAGGACATTGGCGATGATGTCATCCATGGGGGAGGTACATGTACAGTTGAGACTAGGAATGGGGTAGCACATTGGCGGTGATGTCATCCATGGGGGAGGTACCTGTACAGTTGATAGCAGGAATGGGGTAGGATATTGGCGGTGATGTCATCCATGGGGGAGGTACCTGTACAGCGGAGATTAGGAATGGGGTAGGACATTGGCGGTGATGTCATCCATGGGGGAAGAACCTGTACAGTTGAGATTAGGAATGGGGTAGGACATTGGCGGTGATGTCATCCATGGGGGAGGTACCTGTACAGCGGAGATTAGGAATGGGGTAGGACATTGGTGGTGATGTCATCCATGGGGGAGGTACCTGTACAGCTGAGATTAGGAATGGGGTAGGACATTGGCGGTGATGTCATCCATGGGGGAGGAACCTGTACAGTTGATATTAGGAATGGGGTAGGACATTGGCGGTGATGTCATCCATGGGGGAGGTACCTGTACAGTTGATATTAGGAATGGGGTAGGACATTGGTGGTGATGTCATCCATGGGGGAGGTACCTGTACAGTTGAGATTAGGAATGGGGTAGGACATTGGCGATGATGTCATCCCTGGGGGAGGTACCCGTACAGCTGAGATTAGGAATGAGGTAGGACATTGGTGGTGATGTCATCCATGGGGGAGGTACCTGTACAGTTGAGATTAGGAATGAGGTAGGACATTGGCGGTGATGTCATCCATGGGGGAGGTACCTGTACAGTTGATATTAGGAATGGGGTAGGACATTGGCGGTGATGTCATCCGAGGGGGAGGTACCTGTACAGTTGAGATTAGGAATGGGGTAGGACACTGGAGGGACAGAGGTGGAGGAACCACGCTCAGCCCCGTCCATCGTCACACATAAAACCTCCAGAATCCGGTGGGGAGAATTCATCTTGTCGGCAGTCCTGCTCATTACGCCTCCTCTGTGATCTCGCCGTCCCTCGCCGACACTCAGCTTCTGAACCCTCAATGAGCGCGGCGGTCCTCCTGGGGACCACAGAACAGCTGAGGCGGTGATTTCAGGAGAGTTCTAACCGGTACAATTGTCCCGATGACAGGCCAGGGAGTGCTGCCAGTAATTAGGAGACTTGCGTGTCGTGTGTAACGATCGGAAGGTTGGGACGCGGGGGAGGGGGGAATAATGGATTCCGGCAGAGGGAGATCACCACGTCACTGTCATCCGGAACTCTTTATGTGGTGTTACATCCTCATACCACTCCAGTGTCGGATCCTCGGGGATCCATTAGATCTACCTTCCGGGCCGGCCGGATTGTATACACATGGGAAGTGTTTAGGTGTGACCTCATATTATATGGTTTTGGTAAATCTAAAGAGAATTGTATAGTGTGTGTCCAGATTTACACGGCATCCTTTAGATTCACATTCTTCCATGCTGCACCACCCTGCTAAGGATTCTATGTCCATTTTGCCAGGACCACAAACGTGCCTTCAAAGGACACATAGAGGGTGAATCTCTCCATTGGAGACTCAGACATCGGTAAAAACCCGACAGAGGTTCCAGGGGTGTAACTAGATGGGTACCCCCAGGTCCCAATGATGGGACCGCAAGCATTTTTTCCCCGTATGTACATATGCAGCTACCGCCACCCGCCACAGCTGAGGAGGAGTTACAGAGAACTTATTTTTGGCTCTGTGCTGCAGATCTGACAGGCAGCGGGTGAGGACACAAGCTGGCAGCTGCATAAGGACCTATGGAAAAAAAGGGGGCTCCTGTCCCCTGCGCTGTGTGCATTTCCCACCCCTGTCCCCTGCACACTGTGTGTAACGCACTGCTGACCCCTGCACACTGTGCATTGTGCACTCCTGCCCCCTGCGCTCTGGGCGTTATGCACTCCTGACCCCTGCGCTCTGGGCGTTACGCACACTCCTGTCCCCAGTGCTCTGGGTGTTACGCACTGCTGACCCCTGCACTCTGTGCATTACGCACTCCTGACCCCTGCACTCTGTGCCTCATGCACCCATGTCACCTGCACATTGTGCATTATGCACACTCCTGTTCCCTGCACACTGTGCATTGTGCACTCCTGACCCCTGCACTCAGGGCGTTATGCACTCCTGACCCCTGCGCTCTGGGCGTTACGCACTCCTGACCCCTGCGCTCTGGGCGTTACGCACTCCTGACCCCTGCGCTCTGGGCGTTACGCACTCCTGTCCCCTGCACACTGTGCATTACACACTCCTGTCCCCTGCACACTGTGCATTACGCACTCCTGACCCCTGCACACTGTGCATTACGCACTCCTGACCCCTGCACACTGTGCATTACGCACTCCTGACCCCTGCACACTGGGCGTTACGCACTTCAGATCCCTGTGCTCTGTGCATTACGCACCCCCCTGCGCTCTGGGCATTACACACACTCCTGCGCTCTGGGCATTACGCCCACTCCTGTCTCCTCCACACAAAAAAATGGAGGGAGAGAGAATGGGGTCACAGACAAAAGCAAAAATGTAAGCTCTGCTGCCTCTGCCTCATTATTGGCTGGCTTAAATAAAGGCAGACTTTGTTCTACAGTATTGGACTTATCGTTTTTTTTTTGTATACCTAACTTTTTATGAAGAATCTAAGCCGTTCAGCGATGTGATGATGTCAGCACCACTCTCTGCATCATCACACAGAGAAAGAATGAAGGGTGTTGTAGACACCCTACCCTGGGTTGGGTGTCACTAAAGACAGAAGACTGAGGACATCTTGTGGTGAAGAATAGGTAATGCAGGGGCAGTGCACAAGGTCAGTGGCTGCCTCCAAGAAGTGACACTCCTCAGTTGATTGAGGACATCTTGTGGTGAAGAATAGGTAATGCAGGGGCAGTACACAAGGTCAGTGGCTGCCTCCAAGCAGAGACCGCAGTGACACTCCTCAGTTGATTGAGGACATCTTGTGGTGAGGAGGAGGTAATGCAGGGGCAGTGCACAAGGTCAGTGGCTGCCTCCAAGAAGTGACACTCCGCAGTTGATTGAGGACATCTTGTGGTGAAGAAAAGGTAATGCAGGGGCAGTGCACAAGGTCAGTGGCTGCCTCCAAGAAGTGACACTCCTCATTTGATTGAGGACATCTTGTGGTGAAGAGGAGGTATGCAGGGGCAGTGCACCAGGTCAGTGGCTGCCTCCAAGCAGAGACCGCAGTGACACGCCTCAGTTGATTGAGGACATCTTGTGGTGAAGAGGAGGTATGCAGGGGCAGTGCACAAGGTCAGTGGCTGCCTCCAAGCAGAGACCGCAGTGACACTCCTCAGTTGATTGAGGACATCTTGTGGTGAGGAGGAGGTAATGCAGGGGCAGTGCACAAGGTCAGTGGCTGCCTCCAAGCAGAGACCGCAGTGACACTCCTCAGTTGATTGAGGACATCTTGTGGTGAGGAGGAGGTAATGCAGGGGCAGTGCACAAGGTCAGTGGCTGCCTCCAAGAAGTGACACTCCTCAGTTGATTGAGGACATCTTGTGGTGAGGAGGAGGTAATGCAGGGGCAGTGCACAAGGTCAATGGCAGCCTAAGCTGCCTTTTTAAGGAACCTGATGGGGCCCATTAATTTTTTTAGAAACGTTAGAGTTGGGCTTTATGTTTTAATTATCATCATCATTATTATTTGTCTTGCAGAAAAATAAACCTACAGCTAGCTCTGCCCAAATCCTGTCCAGTCCGTTCCTCCGGCGATCACGTCCGTGTTATTTTATGGCGGCAATGAAAACCCTGCAGCCACCCTGATCCGGAGTCGGCCAATAATGGGTCTGTAATTCTGGCCATGTGTCCCGCGGCTGCGAGAAATTCACATACGATGAACGCCTTTTCAGCGGCCAAATCACTTCATTGGGCTCCCAGCCACAGCCCACTCTCCTGGATCAGAGCTGCCGTTCCCATTCTTGTTTAATGCGTCTCCTTTATATTACCCCGAAGGCAGCGCGAGGGGCTCCGGCTGTGTCTTGGCAGCTCCCTGGCCCTTATCGTCCCGCTGATCAGAACACGATGGCCGGGTCTCCTCATCTTCCAGGATTCTCTTCCAGACAGTCCGATCGTTAATTCTTCTTATAGCTCCGGATCGTCCCCAGCTTCATTTTTTTTTTTTGTTTTCAGAATACGACGGGGCGGCGAGATGGGCCGGGCGCCAGCCATGACATGACCTGCAGGAACCCCACGCTCTGCAGAACTGGCTCCTGGATTATAGATTATCCTTTATACAAGGAATCAGTGGTCTACAGAAGAAATGATTCTCCCTGTAGAAGAGACGTTTAAGAGGAGATACGATTGCAATATACAAATACTGTACAGTGGAACCTCGGATTACGAGCATAGTCCGTTCCAGGAGAATGCTCTTAATCCAAAGTACTCGCATATCAAAGCGAGTTTCCCCATTGGAGTCAATGGAAACGAAAATAATTTGTTCCGCATTGACTTTAATGGCATGCAATACCGCATGCGGCCAGAGGCGGGGGGCGCCGGAGAGCCTCAGAAACAGCCGAAAAGGCCCGAGAACAGCTTGGCTGACCTCGGCAAACCTTGGAAATGCTTGTATTCGCTAGGATCGGCGCCATTCGCCATTCCTTCAACACAAACCACACATATAAGACCCTAGATAACGGGTATAAGGAAATGCCGAGTCCGGAGTGGTTGTACGGTGAGTCTAATTAGTGCAGATAAGACTGGGGTTCTCGGTCACCCTGCGCCCCTAATAGACACAGGGTGACTTACACATGAAGGGGCCCAGGGGAGCTGGACAAGTAGTTTCCAGAGCACTCTAAAGGCACAGGTGTCAAACACAAGGCCCGTGGGCCGAATCCGGCCCTCCAGGCCATTTCATGTGGCCCTCGCACCTCTCCTACAGCTGCAGGAGAGCTTCAGCCCTTCTCTGGTCCTCCTCCAGACCCTTGCTTTTTGCTTTCAAGCAATGCATCCAGCTTCTTCCCAGCAGCAGCATAAGGAAAGGGGGGTACACTGTGATGTAAGGGAGGGTGGGGGACTCAACTTCTGATGGTGGGGTGGCTCTTAACATCTAATGTAAGGGGGGGGGGATGCGCTGGACATCTAATCTTACAGATACAACTGGCCCTTTAAAGGGCAATCATAATGCTGATGTGGCCCACAATGAAATTGAGTTTGACACCCCTGCTCTAAGGTAAGCTGGGTTCCACACGCCCCCCCCACCCAAAGTGACTCCCGTCACAGTATTGACATAAACACACCACACAGGTTGAACTGGATGGGCTGGTGTCTTTATTCAACCTTACCAACCATGAAATTATAAAAATGCCGAAACATTTGTAGTTGAAACAATTTTCTGAGCAAAGTGGTGCATTATCTGATAGAATTGCCGGGGTGCCAATATTTTTGGCCATGACTATATATATATATATATATATATATATATATAGCCAGATTCAGGTAGAGTTAGGTCGGCGTATCAGTAGATACGCCGACCTAACTCGGAATCTGCGCCGACCTATGTTTAAGTGTATTCTCAAACTGAGATACACTTAAACCTATCTAAGATACGACGGCTTGCGCCGTCCTATCTTAGGTTGCAATATTGAGACTGGCCGCTAGGTGGCGCTTCCATTGCGGTCGGCGTAGAATATGTAAATCAGTAGATACGCCAAATTCACGAACATACGCCCGGCCGCCGCAGTACATTTACGCCGTTTACGTAACGCATTACAGGCCTAAAGTTATTCCATCAAATAGCTGGAATAGTAATGTTGCGTATGGCCGCCGTTCCCGCGTCGAAATTCTAAATTTTTACGTTGTTTGCGTAAGTTGTCCGTGAATAGGGATTTACATTGTTTACGTCCACGTCGAAATCAATAGGCCCGTGCGGCGTACGTAGCCGCAATGCACACTGGGAAATGTAGGCGCACGGCGCATGAGCAGTTGAAAAAAAACGTCAATCACGTCGGGTCAAGCCTCATTATCATACAACACGCCCCCTTAGACAAATTTGAATTAGGCGCCCTTACGCCCGCCCGCTTTAGGCTACGCCGCCGTAACTTAGCAGGCAAGTACATTGTGAATCATGTACTTGCCTCGCTAACTTACGGCTGCGTAGCTTATGTGAATCTAGCTAATAGTGTTGACTCGCAAGAGGTGTGGGGGCGCAGGAAATAAGCCGAAGTGTCCATGGGCCTATTCAGCCGTTACGGCGCTCTCTGGCGCCCCCCCCCCCCACCACTGGCCGCATTCGGTATTGCATCCGACTGAAGTCAATGCGGAACAAATTATTTTCGTTTCCATTGACTTTAATGGGAAAACTCGCTTTGATATATGAGTACTTTGCATTACGAGCATTCTCCTGGAACGGACTATGCTCGTAATCCGAGGTTCAGCTGTATATATATATATATATATATATATATATATATATCGTTGTTGAACAAGGAAGATGACTTACATTTCGACGTTCTGAGAATCCTGCGATGGGATTAAACACAAACATTGCTGAAAAAGAGAGAAAAGTTTTAAATATTAGAGTGTATGTAAATCCGGACAATAAACTTCTCTCATTTCCTCCCCTTTTGGCCTCATTATTATATATCCAAAATATTTAGAAAACAAGTTTCCATGTCACTGCATGCCCACATCATAAATAAACCCAGACCACCAATTCTTGTAGCAAAGGACTTTTACAGGATATATAGATCGTAGCCCCACACAAAAAAAAGTAATACAAGTATGCAGCTCATTATAAAAATATTAAAAACACATGTGGCACCATATCCAGTACTATGGCGGAGGGTTCACATATATTTTTTACAGAGTAGAAAAACATTCCACATGTCATCTCGACGCGTTTCGAATAATCACACATCTTCATCAGGGGGCACGTGTAAATGAAATCTATGAACCCAGTCATTTAAGAGCAAAGGCTATATATATATATATATATATATATATATATATACACATACAGTATATATACACATATACACACATACACATACACACACTAAAGAGCACTAAATGTGGACCATCATAGTGCTCAAACCCCGGTGTCTGCTGGAGGCTTGGTGGGCACCAAGGTTGGAGCACTAGATGCGATATAGGACTGGCTTAGTGGCCATCTATGCTGTCCCTGTGTGTAAGATCTGGGTACTGGGTACAGAGTAGAGGGAAACATTCCTCACGTCATCTTGACGCGTTTCAAATAATCTTCATCAGGAGCACATGTGGATGAACTCCTTGCTGTTAAACCCAGTTATTTAAGAGCCAAGGATGTATACTTCAACTGAAGAGCACTAAATGAGGATCATTACCAAAAGGGGGCACAGAGGACCGGAGAGTACCCAGATCTTACACAAGGTACACCATAGATGGCTGCTAAGCCAGTCATATATAGCTCATAGTGCTCCTACCTCCGTGTCCAACAGGCCTCCAGCAGTAAGCTTGTTGGACACTGAGTTTGGAGAACTATATGCAATTTAGGACTGGCTTGGCAGCCATCTACGAGCTCTTTTGTAAGATCTGGATACTGGGTACAGAGTAGAGGGAAAAACCCCTTGTATCAACTTGCCGGGTTTCAAGTAATCTTCATCAGGAGGACACGTGGTCGAAAACCTTGCGGTTGAACTCAGTTAAGAGCAAAGGATGTATACATCTACTGAAGAGGACAAAATGTGGACCATTATTTCCAAAAGGGGGCACAGAGGACTGGAAAGTACACCATAGCTTGAGGTTGGAGCACTGGATGCAATTTAGGTCTGGCTTGGCGGCCATCTATGGTGTACCTTATGCAAAATCTGGGTACAGAGTAGAGGATACCATTTCACCTCAACGCTTTTTGAAAAATTATACAATCTTCAACAGGACCACATCTGGATGAAATCCATGCAGTTGAACCCAGTCATTTAGGAGCAAAGGATGTATATCTACTGAAGAGCACTAAATAAGGCCCATCACAGTGCTCCAACCTCTGTGTCTGCTGGAGGCTTGTTGGACACCGAGGTTGGAGCATTATATGCGATATATAACTGGCTTGGCAGTCATCTACGGGCTCCTATGTAAGATCTGCATACTGGGTACAGAGTAGAGGGAAACACTCCTTGTATCATCTTGCCGGGTTTCGAGTAATCTTCATCAGGAGGACATGTGGTCGAAAACCTTGCGGTTGAACCCAGTTGTTTAAGAGCAAAGGATGTATACATCTACTGAAGAGTAGTGTTGCTCACGAATATTCGCATTGCGAATATTCGTTACGAATATGGCATATTCGAATATTCGCGAATAACTCGAATTTCGCGGCCAATATTCGCTATTCCGAATATTCGTATTTTTTCAATTTTATTTTTAAAACAGATCACATCCTAGTGATCTCCATCGACGTCTTAAAGCAGGGGTCCTCAAACTACGGCCCTCCAGCTGTTGTAGAACTACACATCCCATGAGGCATTGTAACACACTGACATTCACAGACATGACTAGGCATGATGGGAATTGTAGTTCCTGAACAACTGGAGGGCCGTAGTTTGAAGACCCCTGTCTTAAAGCATTGCTGGTATGATTAGAGACCCTGGGCCGAGTAGCTAAGCTGAGGCGATCCTTTTACGTTGCCGAATATTCGCAATCGCGAATATTCGATTTCCGAATATTCGCGAATACTTTCTCCGCCCTTCTTTTGCATCAGAGCCAATCAGAGTTCTCCTACCACAGTTGTCATAGGAGAGAGTGGAGTGTTTCTGTGCGTTTTTTCCAGTGAATCACATCTTCAAAGAATTTTCCATCTTTTGTCCCGTGTCATCATCATTTGCATTTCACCTCTTTAATGAGAATAATAACTGTTTAACATAAAGACATTTAAGAGATGTCAACGTAAACGGTTTACTTGTATTTTCCAAATCTATGGTTATTCAATATTTATTAAACTAATCAATATACAAATTGGTCAAAGTAAACCCTCAAATCTATATAATAATGTATTTATTTTATTAATACCTTGTTAGTTGCAGGGTCCATTACGTAAAACTAGATATGTGCATTCCCGTTCGTACGAATGTTAATTTCGCAGAATAATGTGTACATACGAAAAAATTAAAGCACCAAAATACGAAAACGACGGGATTACAAATGAGTCGCATAACGAACAACTGCAAATACGAACGAACGATCCGACGAAAATACGACAAAACGAAAACGGCAAAAGAACGAATATGACATCTATAACAAAAGACCTGCATTCTGTATTTTGTTTGAATCCTTGTTCTGTTCGTATTTTGATTTTCAGTCGTATGTTCATATGACATCTAACAAAAGATTTTCATTCTGTATTTTGTTTGATTCCTTTTTCTGTTTGTATGTTCATATGACATCTATAACAAAAGATTTGTATTCTGTATTCTGAATTCCTTTTTTCTGTTCGTAATTTGGTTTCAAAATACAGAATGCAAATCTTTTGTTATAAGATGTAATTTTCGTTTTTTTGAATGGGCAGTGAGTGTAGTTAGTTAGTGAAGCAGCTTCTCTTTTGTGCTGAGTACAGAAGTACAGTAGAGCCAAATAAACTTTTCTGTGGATTTTCGTCTGAAGGGAGATCAGTTGGCCAGACTTTTGAACCCAAAAATGGTTTTCTGATGGAGTTTAAAAACGAACAAACGTTCGGTAAAACGATCGTTTTTATGTTTGTTGTTAAAAAAGTCTGACCAAGTGTATGGGGCTTAACAATAGTTAATATGGATGAGCCGTGTGTTGAAAGTGCCGCGAATCCCGCGATATATTTACGAAAGTACAAAATGATGATAATTCACGAAAATTATTGTCTAACAAGTAACGAACATGAATTAAACAGAATAACGTACCATCCCGCATGTACGAAAATAAAACGGTAACCAAAATACGAAACGATCGGAATACGAAAAAATCACGTCGTACGAAAAACGAACGGGAACGAACAGGAAAACGGGTGTCTTACGAAAAACGAACGGGAACGAACCTACGGAACGATACGAAACAGAACAAAAAAAAACAAAAAAAAATTCTGTGCACATGTCTACGTAAAACCACACTTTTTCCAAAGGGCAGGTGAAATTTAATGTTTCAAAATTTCGCAATCAATTTCGCATTCGCATTAGCGAAATTTCGCAATCAGTTTCGCATTCGCATACAAAAATTTCGCAAACATTTTTTTTTGATAAAATATCACGAATATTCGATTTTAGCGAATATTTCACGAATATTCGGCTATATATTCGTGATATATCACGAAATCGAATATGGCGTATTCCGCTCAACACTACTGAAGAGCACAAAATGTGGACCATTATTTCCAAAAAGGGGGCACAGAGGACTGGAAAGTACACCATAGCTAGCCGCCAAGCCAGTCATATTACGAAAATTGTGCTCCTACCTCGGTGCCCAACAAGTCTCCAGCAGTAAGCTTGATGGACACCGAGGTTGGAGCACTATATGCAACTTAGGACTGGCTTTGACAGCCATCTATGGTGTACCTTATGTAAGATCTGGGTACAGAGTAGAGAATAACATTCCACATGTCAGCTCAACGCTTTTTGAAAAAATCTTCAACAGGACCACATCTGGACCAAATCGACCAATGCAGTTGAACCCAGTCAGTCATTCAAGAGCATGAGATGCATATATCTACTGAAGAGCACCAAATGCGGACCATCGTAGTGCTCTAACCCTAGACATGTGCAATTTGTTTCGTTCCAAATACATTTATAAATGTATTTTGACAAATTCGTAAATTCAGAAATTTCCAAATTTTTTAATTTCCAAATTTAGGAGATTAGAAATGTGAGATTAGGAAATCAGAAATGTGAAAATTCCAAATTAGAAAATTCTAAACCCGAAAATTCTAAATCGGAAAATTCTAAATCCAAAAATCAGAAAATTTGGATTTTTTGAATTTCCGAAAGTCTGAATTTCTAACATTTCGAATTTTCGAATTTATGAAATTCTGAATTTTTCGAATTTACGAGAAAGGCAAAAAAACTAATGTAACGAAAATGAATGAATTTTTTGGCAGTGCACATGTCTACTAACCCCGGTGTCTGCGGGAGGCTTGTTGGACACCGAGGTTGGAGCACGATATGTGATATAGCACTGCCTTGGTAGTGATCTATGGCTTCCCTAAGCATTCCACATATCGTCTCAACGCGTTTCGAATAATCATACATCTTCATCAGGAGAGCATGTGGATGAAATCCATGTGGCTAAACCCAGTTATTTGGGAGCAAAGGATGTATTTATCTACTGAACTGGAATGTTGGAAGTACTGAATGTGGACCATCATTTCCAAAAAGGGGGCACAGAGGACCAGAGAGTAGGCGGATCTTACACAAGGCACACCCTCAGTGTCCAACAGGCCTCCAGCAGTAAGCTTGTTGGACACCGAGGTTGGAGCACGATATGCGATATAGCACTGCGTTGGTAGTGCTATATGGCTTCCCTAGTGCAGGATCTGGGTACTGGGTACAGAGTAGAGGGAAGCATTCCACATGTCATCTCAACATGTTTTGAATAATCATACATCTTCATCAGGAGAGCATGTGGATGAAATCCATGTGGATAAACCCAGTTATTTGGGAGCGAAGGATGTATTTATCTACTGAACTGGAATGTTGGAAGTACTGCTGAATGTAGACCATCATTTCCAAAAAGGGGGCACAGAGGACCAGAGAGTAGGCGGATCTTACACAAGGCACACCCTCAGTGTCCAACAGGCCTCCAGCAGTAAGCTTGTTGGACACCGAGGTTGGAGCACGATATGCGATATAGCACTGCGTTGGTAGTGCTATATGGCTTCCCTAGTGCAGGATCTGGGTACTGGGTACAGAGTAGAGGGAAGCATTCCACATGTCATCTCAACGTGTTTTGAATAATCATACATCTTCATCAGGAGAGCATGTGGATGAAATCCATGTGGATAAACCCAGTTATTTGGGAGCGAAGGATGTATTTATCTACTGAACTGGAATGTTGGAAGTACTGCTGAATGTAGACCATCATTTCCAAAAAGGGGGCACAGAGGACCAGAGAGTAGGCGGATCTTACACAAGGCACACCCTCAGTGTCCAACAGGCCTCCAGCAGTAAGCTTGTTGGACACCGAGGTTGGAGCACGATATGCGATATAGCACTGCGTTGGTAGTGCTATATGGCTTCCCTAGTGCAGGATCTGGGTACTGGGTACAGAGTAGAGGGAAGCATTCCACATACCGTCTCAATGTGTTTAGAATAATCATACATCTTCATCAGGAGAGCATGTGGACGAAATCTATGTGGCTGAACCCAGTTATTTGGGAGCAAAGGATGTATTTATCTACTGAACTGGAATGTTGGAAGTACTGAATGTGGACCATCATTTCCAAAAAGGGGGCAGAGGACCAGAAAGTAGGCAGATCTTACACAAGGCACACCCTCAGTGTCCAACAGGCCTCCAGCAGTAAGCTTTTTGGACACCGAGGTTGGAGCACGATATGCGATATAGCACTGCCTTGGTAGTGATCTATGGCTTCCCTAGTGCAGGATCTGGGTACAGAGTAGAGGGAAGCATTCCACATATCGTCTTAACGTGTTTTGAATAATCATACATCTTCATCAGGAGAGCATGTGGACGAAATCCATGTGGCTGATCCCAGTTATTTGGGAGCAAAGGATGTATTTATCTACTGAACTGGAATGTTGGAAGTAATGTATAGTGTTTATAGTGTTTGTTTGAGGGTGGCTTGTTCCGTCCAACTCAAGGAAGCTGGATGAATACTTATGTTCATCCCTTTTTTTTAGTACTTTTTGCTTATGTATGTGCTTATGTGTGTCTTACTTTGCAACTTCTGATCCAGGGAAGAGTAAGTAGGCCTGGATGGTGACAGTTACCTTTAAAGGCAAGCTCAAGTATGAATGTGTCTGAATGTAATCAGCTTAAAGTAGATGTAATCCCAATTACTACAATCTCATAGGAGCTTTAAGATGTTAATATCATTTAAAAAGTCACTCTGGGATTTTTTTTACATTTGGAGCTTTCATTAAAAAAAAAAAATCCTGGTGATCCTGCCATAAGCGTCCTTCTTCAGGCAATTTAAGGCAACTGCTTATTGCACACGGTGCTGTAGCAAACCCAAGATCATCAAGTTAGGAGTTTAGGTCAGGGGTTGGCAACTGGGGGATTGGGATCCTGCAATGACACCCCCCCAGACCTCAGATCAGAACAGCAATAGGCATTTGGCACGAACATCATACGACACAGCTGAGAGGTGTGGTGGCGAAAAGCCAGGTCCCAGTCGCAAGTGCTACCTTTATGACCCTGGAACCAGTAAATCCACTGTTGCAGTACTCTCTGCTGGCAGAGCTGAGTAGCAGCCACACCCCTCATTATGACAGAGAAAGGAAAGAGGCGTGTCTTAACAGATCTACTGCTGCAGACTCTCTGCTTGCAGAGCTGAGTAACAGTCACATCACTTATCATTATGGCAGAGAAAGAAAGTGGGCGTGTCTTTCCAGATCTACTGCTGCAGTACACTCTGCTGGCAGAGCTGAGTAACAGCCACACCCCTCATTATTATGGCATAGAAAGGAATGGGGGTGCCTTTCCAAATCTACTGCTGCAGAACTATCTGCTGGCAGAGCTGAGTAACAGCCACGCCCCTCATTATTATGGCAGAAAAAGGAAGGGGGGGTGTCTTTCCAAATCTACTGCTGCAGAACTATCTGCTGGCAGAGCTGAGTAACAGCCACACCCCTCATTATTATGGCATAGAAAGGAATGGGGGTGCCTTTCCAAATCTACTGCTGCAGAACTATCTGCTGGCAGAGCTGAGTAACAGCCACACCCCTCATTATTATGGCAGAAAAAGGAAGGGGGGGTGTCTTTCCAGATCTACTGCTGCAGTACTCTCTGCTGGCAGAGCTGAGTAACAGCCACACCCTTCATCATTATAACAGAGAAAGGAACTGGGGTGTTTTTTCAGATCTACTGCTGCAGTACTCTCTGCTGGCAGAGCTGAGTAACAGCCACGCCCCTCATCATTATGGCAGAGAAAGGAAAGAGGCGTGTCTTACCACATCTACTGCTGTAGTACACTCTGGGCCAGATTCTCGTAGATCTGGGTATTTTTGTGCGGGCGTAACGTATCCTATTTACGTTACGCCTCCGCAACTTAGACGGGAAAGTGCTGTATTCTCAAAGCACTTGCTCCGTAAGTTGCGGCGGCGTAGCGTAAATAGGCCGGCGTAAGCCCGCCTAATTCAAATTTGAAACAGGGGGGCGTGTTTTATGTAAATAACTTGTGACCCGACGTGATTGACGTTTTTAACGAACGGCGCATGCGCCGTCCGTGGAATATCCCTGTGTGCATTGCTCCAAAGTACGCCGCAAGGACGTATTGGTTTCGACGTGAACGTAAATGACGTCCAGTCCCATTCACGGACGACTTACGCAAACGACGTAAAATATTCAAAATTCGACGCGGGAACGACGTTTATACTTAACATTGGTACGCCGCATGTACGCCACCATATAGCAGGGGTAACTTTACGCCGGGAAAAGCCTAACGTAAACGGCGTATCTGTACTGCATCGGCCGGGCGTACGTTCGTGAATTTGTGTATCTAGCTGATTTACATATTTCTAGGCGTAAATCAGCGTACACGCCCCTAGCGGCCAGCATAAATATGCAGTTAAGATCCGACGGCGTAAGAGACTTACGCCGGTCGGATCTAATAGAAATCTATGCGTAACTGATTCTAAGAATCAGGCGCATAGATATGACGGCTCAGACTCTGGAGATACGCCGTCGTATCTCCTTTGAGAATCTGGGCCTCTGCTGGCAGAGCTGAGTAACAGCCACGCCCCTCATCATTATGGCAGAGAAAGGAAGTGGGCGTGTCTTTGCCCGATCTGTTGCTGACTGCCAATTACTGAGTGCGCTGGGTTGAATTCTGGTGCCTACTGGTCTGCACTAGTCATATTTAGAAACCCCGCCATAGCTGCTTTAACTAGAAAGTGGAGGTAGGATAGGGTGCCCACGTGTCCCGGATTGCCCGGGACTGTCCCGCAATTGACATGTCTGTCCTGGGTCCCAGGCACCTTCATTCTGGGACAATACAATGTCCCGGAATGAAATAGAGGACACAGCCACCCCCTACTAACTAAAAACTAAATTTCCAGAACTGGTTGCTAGGGCCAGCACTGCCTGGCATCTTGCAACCAGTGACAATTTACTCTCAGACAGTGAGACCTGGAGCGAGGCCTGCGCCTAGTGCAGCACTGCTGTCCACACCCACCTTGGCACCTCCCTTCTTCTCTGGCACCCAGCGGCAAGCAGCAGGGACTGGTGTGATCTTCACTCTCCAGATAGCGACGCCACTCTTTTCCTTCTACGCACATGGCTCATGCAGAGGGAGTGACAGCAGCACTGCATCTGGTGGCATGCTATGGGTGGCAAGCGGCACTGCATCTGGTGGCAAGTGACACATTCACCTGACAAATAACCCACCGCCAAATTCCCCATCAACCCCGAGACTACATTACCCCCCTAATCTTTTTTTGGGGAAGGTGAGAGAGGAGGTGTGTCCCTGAATGGCAGTTTGGAAATGTGGTCACTCTAAGGTAGGATGATGAAAAAAAATGATTTGTTGATGTCAATCTGGCTGCTTATCTAATTCAGGGATTCCAGTTGGGCTTTAATGATGAATCCAATATATTCTCCTCAACACCACTACAACGTCTACTGGGCGCCTTTGGTTTTTCTGGAGCATGCCCCGCAGCGGTGTACTCCCCACCGGAAGGAAGGCTTCATTTAACATGCAGATCACCGGGGCCAGGAAGGGCCTTCAAGCAGCCCAGGGGCCATAAAGGTGCTCCAAGCAGCCCCAGGGCCCAGGTGCTATGGGATGCGTCAAGCCCACAAAAAAAAAAAAAAAAGGGTTTTCGAGAAAAGTGAGACCAAACCGCGCCAGGAGGAGGAGAAGGCAGTAAAGGGTTAATGGTGTTCTACTTTACAAAGAAAAAGTCAAGACAGTCTTGCGCTTCTTGATGTTAATGAAGGTGTCACACATTGTCTCCTGAAAGTTGTGCCTGGCAATCTTCCTTTTTGCGGATGCCTACACCAGTGACATTTCATCTCACATTCAAAGAGCACTACCTTAATGAAATGCATAATTAACATATTCTAATTGTGCTGAGCGCTGTGATGATTTTGACAGAACTCACTTTCCATGTCTAATTTGATGCTAATTTAATCTGTTTCTCTCCCGCCGACATGACCTTTCTTGATTGAGTTTCACGAAGGAAATTTTTTTTTTTTGATGGATTGATTTATCAGTAAATGCGGAAACAACAATGGCTGGAGAGGAGAGCCGGGGGGCCCCCCCCGACGTTCTCGGTTCTCGGAGGCCACTGTCCATGGGAAGGGTTGCCGCAGGCAGGCTCATGGTGGTCACGGCTGTGCGACGCTTTGTGGAAGCCGCAGAGGAGGATTAGAGGACGAGGTTCCTGGATCTTGGGCTGCTCTAGAGAAGAACCTAATAAGAGAACTGGTCCTACCTAAAAATGGCAACGGCGTTTGCCCCCCCCCCCCCCCCATGTTCTTGTTAGAAGACTGGAAACCTACCTATAAAAGATTTAACAGTACAGTCAGGGTCATCTTAATGCAAGGGCACTCCTGGGCACTGCCCAGGGGCCCCAGGTACATAGGGGGGCCACAATAATCTTGCATTACATCATACATGCCAACTGTCCCAGATTTGCTGGGAAAGTCATGCTTTTTACTACTGCTTTTTACTGTATGCAGGCGTCACATTCCTTACTAGCTGTTGCCCTCCAGCATACTTACAAGGGGCCAGATTCTCAGAAGAGTTACGCCGGAGTATCTACTGATACACCGGCGTAATTCGAATTTCCCGCCGGCGTATCATTATTTTGTATTCACAAAACAAGATACGACGGATTTAGGCTAGGATCCGACTGGTGTAAATCACTTACACCGTCGGATCCTAAATGCAATACAACGCCGACCGCTAGGTGGCGTTTACGTTCAGGTCTCATTTGTTTATGCAAATAAGCCTGATACGCCAATTCCCGAACGAATTTGCGTCGCGTAGCCGTCGCTTACGTCGTTTGCGTAAGCGTAAGGTTATCCCTGCTAT
The DNA here is from genome assembly GCF_905171775.1 of Rana temporaria. Classification (NCBI taxonomy): domain Eukaryota; kingdom Metazoa; phylum Chordata; class Amphibia; order Anura; family Ranidae; genus Rana; species Rana temporaria. Next base: position 8,629,352 of record NC_053500.1, on the reverse strand, counting down.
ATGAGGGGTAACCTTACGCCAGTCCGCCGTATGCCATGTTAAGTATGGCGTCGGGTCCGCGTCGTCTTTTCCCGTCGGGTACGTCGTTTTCCTAAGTCGTTCTTAAATACGACTTTACGTCAATGACGCACACGTCGGCGTCATTGACGTTTTCCGTCGAGAACTGGAGCATGCGCACTGGGCTATTTTAAGCCCGGCGCATGCGCAGTTCGATCGGCACGGGGGCACGCTTAATTTAAATACAAGCCGCCCCCCCTTGGAATTATGCGGGGATACGCCGGGCCAATTACACTACGCCGCCGCAAATTACGGAGCAAGTGTTTGGGGAATACAGCACTTGCTCCTGTAAGTTGGGGCGGCGTAGTGTGAATAGCTTATGCGACGCCGGCGCAGGATGTACCAGAATCTGGCCCAAGGTAACAACTGTCATGCCTTATGTAGCCCTTACTCTATTGGAATAATAGAGTAAGGGCTACATAAGGCATGAAAGTTGTTACCTTGGGCCAGATTCTGGTACATCCTGCGGCGGCTTTCACTATGTGGGCCATTTCTGATGGACTTACCTATCCATTACAGATACCTACTTTGCACCATGAGGGATTATTTTACTTAAAGTGGAGTTTCCATCCCACATTTTTTTTTTTCATTATTGTGCTCTTTAGACCTAAAAAAGTAAAAAAAAAAAAAAAAAATTTTTTTTACTCATCTGGAAATGCCTGTTGCTATGCGGTCCCACGAAATCTGCCTTTGAAATCACCTAGGATTCTGACATCATCTCCCTCTAATGCTCCTAGGAAATGTGTGTCATCATTTCCCAGGATGCAGTGCGCTGTCCAATTATCACTCCCCATCCAAGACTTCCAGGAAGTAAGTGCTTGTAGGCTTCACAATGCCCACAAGCAAAATGACAACGGTGTAGACATAGTTTATAAAACTATCTTTTTTGAATAACTATGCGGATCGGCGGCGGATTGTAAAATAGTAAGTGACCGGATTTATATTATAAAAATGCAGGATGAAAGGACATACATTTAAAAAATGCTAATTGTGGTTGGAACTCAGCTTTAATGACATCTATGGTGACCTGCTGCCTGGGGAAGATGCCTCTGCGCCCTGCAGGTTGTCTGACTTTCTCCCACCTCAGCACCCGGGACGGGCAGTTTTCCTGCCCAAGTCGCATATACATCACAAGCAGGGGCGGACTGACAACTCATGGGGCCCCCGGGCAATAGAAGATTATGGGGCCCCCGGGCTTACAGATGGCCACCATGCCAGGAGGCAGTGCAGAGGCGGGGCAGCTAAAATCTAAAACCATTGCAAATTGTGCAAGCTCTGGCCAGAGGTCAAGCCTGCCCACCCAGTAGTCCAGGGGTTCATCACTTCTCAGTGCGTCCACATCGGCCGTTATCCCGATGTAATCGGACATCTGTCGGTCTAGGCGTTCCCTGATGCTGGACCCGGAGGACAGCTGTCGATGGGTCGGCTGAAAGAATGATCTCATATCATTAGTGACCAAGACATCTTCAAACCGCCCTCTTCTTGCAGGCGCTGTTGGATTGGTACCCGAAACTGTTTCTCTGTGAGTGGAAATTCCTCTGCCAGCGGACGCAAAAGCAGAATGCAGCATTTCTCGGCCTGGAAGTGCTGCATTCGGATAGCCCTCTGTGATGGTGGTAACATTTCCGCCATGTTTTGTTTGTACCGGGGGTCTAAGTACGTTGCTACCCAGTACTGGTCCTTGCCCTTTCTGCTTTTTATACGGGGGTCCCTCTTAAAACACTGGAGCATGAAGGCCCCCATTTGCACTAAACTGGAAGCGCTGTAGTGGCCTGGCTCCTGCTCATCATCCAGGATAATGTCATCCTCGTTCTCCTTCCCCCATCCACGGACAACACCAGGGATCCCAGAAAGGTTTAAAGCATGCTCTTCTTGCTCCTCCTCCTCTGCCCGGCACCATCCTCCTCCGACTCCTCTTCAGACTCCCGTTGTTGACTTGTCTCAGATGGAGTAGCCGCCCCTGGGAATTCATCCAGCATTGTGACTTCCTCATCTTCCTGCTCCTCGACGGCTTGATCAATGACACGATGCAATACACGCTCCAGAAAGAAGGCGTAAGGTACGATGTCACTGATGGCAACCTGGCTGCTACTGACCAGTTTGGTGATCTCATCAAATGGCCGCAGAAGTCTGCATGAGTCGCGCATGAGCAGCCACTGGCGCGGTGCAAAAAAACCAAGCTCCCCAGAACCTGTCCTGCCGCAGAGTTCGTACAGGTAGTCGTTAACTGCACGCTTCTGCTGGAGCAGCCTATCGAGCATATACAATGTTGAGTTCCATCGCGTCGGGCAGTCACAAATAAGACGTCTGACCGGCAGGTTGTGTCGCCGCTGAATGTCCGCAAGGTGAGCCATGGCCGTGTAAGATCTTCTGAAATTTGCCGAGATTTTCCTGGCCTGCCGCAAGACGTCCTGGAGCCCAGGGTATTTGGCAACGAATCGCTGCACGACCAAGTTCAGGACGTGTGCCATGCATGGCACGCATGTAATTTTGCCCTGTTTCAGCATGTTCAGCAGATTGGCACCGTTGTCGCACACCACTTTACCAACTGTCAAATTGAGCGGTGTTAGCCACTGATCTGCCTGTGAACGCAAAGCTGAAAGGAGTGCACGACCAGTGTGGGTCTGGTCTTCCAGGCACAACAGACGCAGCACAGCATGGCAATGTCTCACCTGGTGTGTCGAATAGGTTCTGGGGATCTTGGGCGGCGCAGTGGAAGAGACGGTAGCATCGGAAAATTAGGAGTCAGCCGAGGAGGAGAGGGAGGATGGAGTAGGAGGAGGAGACGAAGAGACAGGCCTGCATGCAATCCGTGGCGGTAAAACCAAATCTACATGGGTGCCACGGGTTACATGCTTGACAGCCGTCATAAGGTTCACCCAGTGGGCAGTGAAAGCTATATACCTTCCCTGCCCGTGTTTGCTAGACCACGTGTCTGTGGTCAGATGTATCTTGGCACCGATACTGTGTGCCAGAGATACATTCACTTGCCGCTGAACATGGCCATATAGCTCTGGGATGCCCTTCTGTAAAAAAAATTTCCTTCCTGGGACCTTCCATTGTGGTGTTCCAATGGCCACACATTTTCGAAAGTCCTCTGACTCCACCAGTTTATATGGCAGTAGTTGGCAGGCTATCAGTTCCGACAAGCCAGCGGTCAACTGTTGGGCAAGAGGGTTATCCGGCGTCATCGTTTTTTTTACGATCGAACATTTGGGCCACGGAAGCCTGCCTTTTTGCAGAAAAATGTGAGAAAGGCACAATGGAAGGTGGAGTGGAGGACAATTGTGAGCATAGAGGGGAAGGAGAAGGAGAAGAGGCTGGACGGTGAGAGCCTGGAGTGTGGCTTTGTGGGTTCTGATGGCGTTGCTCCCACTGGGCTCGGTGATGGGAGGCCAGGTGCCTTCTTAAGGCGGTCGTCCCTAGGTGAGTGTTGGGCTTACCGCGACTTATGCGTTGACTGCAAAGGCTGCAGATGGCAACACTATTGTCTGCAGCGGACACGTTAAAAAAAGCCCACACTGTGGAGCCATGGGTCGGCGTCCTGGGAGCGCCAGATGTGACCGTACATGGTTGATTTCTCGCTCCTGATACATTAGCAGTCAGGTTTGTCCCTCCTGTGCAATGTAAGTTCGACCTGCTTCTCCTCCCTATCTGCTGCTCCATCTCTCCCTCTGATCTCCCCTCCTCTTCCTCTCTTGTGGGCACCCACATGACTTCTGTAGACACGTCATCATCGACGTCACCTTCCCCATCATCAACAATAGAAATCTCGGAGTAGGCAGCAACAGCGGGCACCAACCTCCTTGGGCTGATCTGAGTACTGTCCTCAGACTGCTGAGTGCCGGCTGTTGCTACCTCCTCTTCCTGATCCAATGCCAAGAATGGCTGCGTATCCAAAAGGTCTTCTGATGGATCGGAAAATAATTCTTGTGACTCAAGCAGAGGGTATATGGTGGTGGTGTTGGTGGCGAGAAAGACTGGTGTGTCCTTTGACGTAATCGAACGAACATTGTGCCACTTCCCACTTTGGCTCCGGCCTGGTGCTCCTGCCCTACCCCTACCACCCCTGCGGAAGGGCCTGCCTCTTCCTCTGCCTGTAATTTTTGAAATGACCCTGTGACAACAAAAGTCTTTAGAGAAGCGCAGTATATGTGGAAGAAGGTATATAACAAAACCTGTAACCTGTCCCATGTAACATTGCGGACCGCCGCGAACATCGCCATGTGCTTTTGTGCAAGCTACCTGTTTTTACCGTACATCTTTTACTCCCTCAATACATGTATGTAACAATCAATGGGCTATCTCATTTTTTATCACCATTAGCCCACTGTTTCATTTAAAGTCCCAACTTCCTTTGCTTTATTCTTTGAATACGGGATGGAGATACATCACAGATGTGATCTCATTTAAAGTCCCAAAACGCCTACCGGCGTCTCCCCTTCTTTTTCTACTTTTTACTACACTGTCCCAATATGGTTGTGTCCCAGAACCTATACTATGCCCTCCTGACCCCATCCCCCCCCCTATACTATGCCCTCCTGACCACCTCCCCCCTATACTATGCCCTCCTGACCCCCTCCCCCCTGTACTGTGCTCTCCTGACCCCCTCCCCCTATACTATGCCCTCCTGACCCCCTCCCCCCCTGTACTATGCCCTCCTGACCCCATCCACCCCTATACTATGCCCTCCTGACCCCCTCCACCCCTATACTATGCCCTCTTGACCCCCTCCCCCCTGTACTGTGCTCTTCTGACCCCCTCCACCACTATACTATGCCCTCCTGACCCCCTCCCCTCCTGTACTATGCCCTCCTGACCCCCTCTCCCCCTGTACTATGCCCTCCTGACCCCCTCCACCCCTATGCTATGCCCTCCTGACCCCCTCCCCACTATACTATGCCCTCCTGATCCCCTCCCCCCCTGTACTATGCCCTCCTGACCCCCTCCACCACTATACTATGCCCTCCTGACCCCCTCCCCCCCTGTACTATGCCCTCCTGACCCCCTCCACCATTATACTATGCCCTCCTGAGCCCCCCCTGTATTTTGCCCTCCTGACCCCCTCCCCCCCTGTACTGTGCCCTCCTGACCCCCCCCCCCCTCTGTACTGTGCACTCCTGAGTCCAGTATTGTGCCCTCTTGACCCCCCTGTACTGTGCCCTCCTGAGCCCAGTATTGTGCCCTCTTGACCCCCGCTGTACTGTGCCCTTTGTGTTGACTAGTCTTTGATTTATGGAATGTTTCCCTTTTGTAAAATCGATTTTTTATTGAAAGTACTGTACTGTCTCCCAGTACTGTCTTACCCCGGGATCACTACTATGAGGTGCGGCCCTTGCTACAACATAGGTGGTCTCTGATGTACCAGCTGAGTGTGGGCGGTCCCGGCAGAGATGACCTACAGGTGTATTTCGGGCTGTGTCTAGGCAAGGATTGATGTACCCTCACCCTGTCTTATTACTTATCACCATGTACACATTGCAGTACTGTATTGTGCCAACCATTCCTCTGACTATATTGTAAGCACTTGAGCTATGTTTGCGTTTTTGTTTTATCTGTAAAAATGTAATAAAAACAATAAAAAAAAAAACCATAATGAAAGGCTCATTTACACGGGTACTTTGGCCATGTGAATGAGTGGTTTGTTCATGTAGCTGTGCTCAGGGTCATACACCTGCACACCCAAGCTGGCGGGGGCTGTCAGGTAGGCTGTAAGCCCCATGATTTCTATCGGGAGTCCCGAATACCCATGACTCATGTATGTAGACAAGATTTTCTGATCCTGGAGTTCAGCTTTAATTATAACCCAACCATCTGGTAATGTGAAGTAAAACAATGCTGCCAGACTATATATGTCTAAAGGAGAAAAAAATGACAGATGACTTTCTTCGTAAAAGGTCAGCGAAGACAACGGGAAAAAAAAAAAGCAAAATACTTGAAAGGACGGAGAGCCAAGGAGAGAAGAGTCCACTTTGTGAGAACTCCCAGCCCAGTCCAAACCAATTTGGCGCTCTTTGCGTGCCTTTCACTCCGCGTCTCGCTAATCATTTCCTGAGACCTCGCGTTTCTGAAGTGACATCATCGTACGAGGCTACCTTCACCGAGCTGCCAAAGAGCGCTGTGAAGACAGACCGGGGAGGCGTTTTCCAGCTTATATTTTGAAATCGTACAGGGACAGAAGCCGAAGGAGAAAGTCGCTGCTGGTAACGGCTAACTTCAGGCTCTGATGGGATCTGGCGTTTATAGACTCCACCCACTCAGTCGCCTTCTTGTCTGCAGATCGTTTTAAGCAGAACCATAAATGCCAAATAAACACCCAAGACGTTCTCCGTCCATTTCTTCACAGATCCAGAAGAGTTTGCTTGTATTAGACCATTCAGTAACTTTACAAGGCAGCATGGAGAAACTCCCGGCTTGTCACATTATGACCAGGTCATTTATAAGCCATCCTTGAGGTCTAGTCGGTGACTTTGCCTAAGCTGAGATTATGATTGTAACGGGAGTCACTTTGTGGCACAGATTGAGTCAGGAAAAAAGGGACATATGTTGGGTTGTTTTAGCATGGAACAGTAATCCACAATATTCAGGAATGTCTGCAAAGAACTAATTATGTTTGTTAATTCTGACCACAACAGGTCAATAGCAGAGTGACTCATTCAATGTGTAACATAGACTGTTGAGATGCTAATTAAGTCCACCTGGCTGTAGTGATGAAAGCTGTGCTTGCATCCTGTTGTCCATTGTGCTAAATAAGTCTGCTCCTAAGATATCTCATTGTGTATGCTAATGACACTGTTTTGTGTGAAAATACTATTGATAATAGATGTGGAATGTGACTTGTCAGCTGTAGTAATTAACTCCTGTAGATTCAGTGCCAGAGAGTCTGTCTGGGATGTGGATTGAGGGGGACTCGTTAAGCACCCATTGTGTGATGTTTTGGGTGGAGTTTTTTTTATTGTCCCTGTGATTACTGCAGCATGCTTTCAAACTGTATATAACAAGGCTGAGTTACCATTAACCACTTACCCCCCGGACCATATTGCTGCCCAAAGACCAGAGTACTTTTTGCGATTCGGGACTGCGTCGCTTTAACAGACAATTGCGCGGTCGTGCGACGTGGCTCCCAAACAAAATTGGCGTCCTTTTTTTCCCACAAATAGAGCTTTCTTTTGGTGGTATTTGATCACCTCTGCGGTTTTTATTTTTTGCGCTATAAACAAAAATAGAACGACAATTTTGAAAAAAATGAATATTTTTTACTTTTTGCTGTAATAAATATCCCCCAAAAATATATAAAAAAACATTTTTTTTCCTCAGTTTAGGCCGATACGTATTCTTCTACATATTTTTCGTAAAAAAAAATCGCAATAAGCGTTTATTGATTGGTTTGCGCAAAAGTTATAGCGTTTACAAAATAGGGGGTATTTTTATGGCATTTTTATTAATATTTTTTTTACTAGTAATGGCGGCGATCAGCGATTTTTTTTTTGGTATTGCGACAATATGGCGGACACTTCGGACATTTTTGACACATTTTTGGGACCATTGGCATTTTTATAGCGATCAGTGCTATAAAAATGCATTAGATTACTATAAAAATGCCACTGGCAGTGAAGGGGTTAACACTAGGGGGCGGGGAAGGGGTTAAGTATGCCTGGGTGTGTTCTTACTGTGGGGGGGGGGGGTGGCCTCACTAGGGGAAACACTGATCCTCGGTTCATACATTGTATGAACCGAAGAAAAGCATTTCCCCTGCTGACAGGAACGAGAGCTGTGTGTTTACACACACAGCTCCCGTTCCCCGCTCTGTACCGAGCGATCGCGTGTGCCCGGCGGCGATCGCGCCCGCCGGGCACACGCACGGGAGTCGGGGGCGAGCGGGGGGCGCGTGCGCGCGCCTCCGGCGGCGCGCGTGCGCCCCTAGTGGCGGCTAAAAGGTAGGACGTCATAATACGTGATCTCGCCTAGGAGAGCCACCTTGTGGACGTATTATGACGGTGCGGCGACGGCAAGTAGTTAAAGCATTCATTCGTTTTGGAACCAGAAACAGAGCTTGTGTCTCGTCATTCTGGGAAATGGAATGGGTCCTGTCTGCTGGATTGTGGAGTGTCGGATAAGCTGTCGTGGGTTGGTGGAATGTAATATTGTAAACGGTGTTAACCCCTGACCATTACAATGATGTCATTAGTCAATCAGGAGGAGAGGTGGGGACTGAGGAAACAAGCCAAAAAAGGTCAAGTCGGGCATCAGATACAGATATGGAAAACCAGGAACAAGCCAAAAGGTCAGAATAGGAAGCAGACCAGGAACAAGATAAGGCTCAGGATGGGTGCCAGATATGAAAAACAAGGAACAAAAGCCAGAAGTCAGGGCAGCCAGCAGACATGGATTATCAGGAGCATGCTAAAGGTCAGGACAGGCAGCAGATACAGGAATCGGGAACAAGCCAAAAGCCAGTCAATGTCAGGACAGTATAACCGGCAACAAAATCAGAGGTCAGGGTAGGCAGCAGATATGGAAAACCAGGAACAAGCCAGGGGTCAGAACAGGCAGCAGACATGGATGGATAACAACAGGGGTCAAGTCCTGGGGAAAAAAGTGTGGGAACTCCCACCCAAGATCCACTCCCCCACCAAAAAAAAAATGATACGCTCATATGCATATGTGATGAACGTGCTAAAATGAAAATGTTATTTTGTGTTATGATTAGAATCACTGAAATGTTTCTCTTTCCTATATTCCTTATACTGTTTATTTGTTTTTATACGCATTATGCATATGTATGTATGGGAATGATCAATACCGCTTATTTTCCTTGAGGATTTTATATTAGATATTGTTTTAAAGTTATGAACCCACCATTGAAAATATGAAAAAGCAGATATTACATTGTAAAAAGTTACCATTTGAAATGGAGAAACAAAAAGACATGTTATTAAGAGCAGATGTCATCCCCCCCCACTCTCCACTCTCCACTATTCGCTTTCACTCTGTCCCCCTCCCTTCTAGATTCCTCAGTTATAACAGGAAAGCCTTCCCCTCCCCCCTCTTTTCACTCGGACCTCCTGAAAGCTTGTGGAGGAAACTTGCTGAGCTGACAATGGACTCTTTATGACACATGGATTTATAGGGAGGATGTGTGTGCAGCATTCCCAGGAATGGACTTGTGAGAAGAAACCATCCCTATATGAACTGACCAATGAGGGCTTCATGCCAAGGACAAGCCACACAGGGGGGAGGGTAAACTGGGAGTAAAATGTATGACGTGAACCAAATCAAATGCATGTATTTGTGATTCTATGGTTTTAATAAAAAAGAGCCAGCAGGCTCTAGTCACTTCCTGTTGGGACTGAGCTGAGAAAGGTGAGGATGTGAAATCTCTCTCTGGTTTGCATGCTCTCATCTTATTAATTTGAATCAAACGGCAGAATGGGTAATCCTGAGGTTGTATCAGGGCCTCATCCACATCACATAATTACTAAACCGCATGTTTTTTTTTTGATCCACTGTACCTTAGTAATCCTTTATGTTACTGGCCGCTTTAAGCAAGTTCTTTCTAAATCCCGCGATATCTCGCGGCAGACCTCCACAATATCTCCTAGGAACAATGACAAAAGCTCCCAGGAGACACTGCGGCATCGAGGAAGTGACGGAATACCCGCATGATACCGGATGAATCCATATACAGGAAGCGGCCAGTAACATAAAGGATTACTAAGGTTCGCCTGCCCCTGACAGTGACTCGAGCTGGGCATCGCCGCTTAGTGAAGGATTGGCTCGGGCGGCTCGGCTGCTCTCGGCTGCTCTAGTCCTGCAAAGGGAACTGCGTTCCTGCTGTGAAAAAAGTGCAGGAACTCCGTTCCCACACGTTCCCGCAGGACTTGAGCCCTGGATAACAACCAGGAACAAAATAAGGGTCAAGATGGGTAGCAGATACAGAAAACAAGAAACAAGAAACAAGGTAAGCAGACACGGATAACTAGGAACATGCGAAAAGGTCAGGGCGGTCAAGACCAGGATCTAAAAACGCACGTCTCTTCTTGCAGAGCCTCCCAAGATGCTGGACAGCTCCCGGTCAAATCTCATATGCCACGTAAACATGGTCAGGCCTTTGACCGGGCAAACCTCCGCCGGAATTTCCGATAGAAAAATGAAACTGCTCTCTATCCAAGTCTGTCGGAAATTCCGACCATGTGTACGCGTAGGGTGACCACATTTCCAAACTACCATTCAGGGACACCCTCCTTTCCCAAAAATCAGCTTGTGCTGTAACGAATCACAGCACAGCGATTGGACTAAAGAGGCGGGATTTATGATTTCTCCAATCACAAGCAGGGGGCGGGGATTGTGCTCCTCCAGGCATTCCCGGTCAGGACAAGTACTGTCAGTGAGTAAAGCGGTGATGTGGCGGCCTTTTTTGGGGGCATCAGCATCAGATTGGCCGGGGGGGGGGTGGCTGTGTCAGTTTAATTCCGTATTGTCTGTGTTGTCCTGGAATGAATGTGCCCGGGACAGACCTGCAATCCGGGACACGTGGTCACCCTATGTATGCGGCATTAGAACAATCTTGTCTCTGGTTTCTGGCGAACGTTAAGTCCTTTGCTCCTCCCATGAACTTCAAGATTTAGACCATGTCTCTGCACTTCCTGTTTGCCAGATTATTGTGCCCTTTTCAGCCAATATCTTGCTCCTTTGTGTACCTGCAGCTGTTCTTATCTCCACTACCACTTGTTATAGACCTTTGGCTTGCTCCTTGGCTTCACTTACGCTTGATTCCTACTTGCTATATCTGCTACTGGATCTCAGCTTGCTCACCTCCTGCCTGGTGGGGTGATCCTGAGGACTGTGACCTGGTACTAACATGCAGCAAAAGCCATCCCCACCATCAGGAGCTCTGTTGAACACCAGTCAGTGCTTAGACCCCACACCTCGGGTTATCTGCCATGGTGACCTGCTTGTGTACTTAGCTGGTTAGTAGAAGCCTCTGTACTGACTGGTCTCCGAGCCTGACCCCTGACTGTGATATACAGGCATCAGGAACAAGCAGGAGGTCAAAACAGGAAGAAGACATGGATAACCAGGCTCAAGATATGCCAGGACGTACAGCAGATATGGATAACCAGTAACAAGGCAGAGGTCAAGTTAAGCAGCAGACACAGATAACAAGGAACAAGCCAAAAGTAAGCCTAGAGTCTCTCATTAAAAAGCCACACTTGAGCTCTGGTTGGTGACTTTGCCTAGACTGGGATGATGTCATTAGTTTGTTGCAGGCAGGAGAAAGCATTTCCTCAGTCTCCTCTCCCCCGGTGATCAGACTGTACATTATTAGGTGGATTCAGAAAGAGTTAGGCCGGCGTATCAGTACATACGCCGACCTAACTCGGAATCTGCACCGTCCTAAGTTTAAAGCGGATCTCCACCCTAAAGTGAAGTCGCGCTGATCGGCCCCCGCCCCCCCTCCGGTGTCACATTTGACACCTTTCAGGGGGGGAGGGGGGTGCAGATACCTGTCTACAGACAGGTATTTGCACCCACTTCCGGCCACACGTCACGGGCAAAAGACGGGTTTTTCTCTGACATCCTGTCTGTCTCCCGTTGTGTGCTGGGAACATTCGGCTCCCAGCACACAGCAGGAGCCAATCGGCGGGCGCAGCGCGACTCGCGCATGTGCCGTAGGGAACCGGGCAGTGAAGCCGGAGCGCTTCACTTCCTGGTTCCCTCACCGTGGATGGAGGGGGGAGCAGCAGGGTGACGAGCGATCGCTCGTCCTCTGCTGCAGACGCCGCTGGACTCCAGGACAGGCAAGTGTCCTAATATTAAAAGTATTGCAGTATGCAGTATTTGTAGCTGCTGGCTTTTAATATATTTTTTTAGTGGCACATCCTCTTTAAGTGTATTCTCAAACTGAGATACACTTAAACCTATCTAAGATACGACGGCTTGCGCCGTCGTATCTTAGGGTGCAATATCTAGGCTGGCCGCTAGGTGACGCTTCCGTTGAGTTCGGCGTAGAATATGTAAATGCATAGATACGCCTATTCACGAACGTACGTGCGGCCATCGCAGTAAAGATACGCCGTTTGCGTAAGGCATTTTCAGGCGTAAAGTTATTCCATCAAATAGCTCGACTAGTAATGTTAAGTATTGCCGTCGTTCACGCGTCCAAATTTGAAAATTTTACGTCGTTTGCGTAAGTTGTTCGTGAATAGGGCTGGATGTAATTTACGTCCAAGTCGAAACCAATACGTCCTTGCGGCGTACTTTGCCGCAATGCACACTGGGATATGTACACGGACGGCGCATGCGCCGTTCATAAAAAAAAGTCAATCACCCCTCCATTAACATAAAACACGCTCCCCTCAGCCTAATTTGAATTAGGCGCGCTTACGCCGGCCACGTTAACGCTACGTCGCCGTAAGTTAGGAGGCAAGTACTTTGTGAATACAATACTTGCCTATCTAACTTAAGGCGGCGTATCGTAAATACGATACGCTACGCCGCCTTAAAGATGTGGCGGTCTTTCTGAATCCACCTATATAACTTCATAGGAAATCACAAGGCGAGTGTTAGGCTGCCGATGTAGACCCCTTAGTTATACTGTAAGGAATACCCAATGAGAGGCCGTAGGCTTTCCAAAGAAGTGTCCAACAGCCAGCTCACAGTGGAGCAGAGCACCATCAGACAGGTTAGACGTCACCTGGGCGCTGCTGCACACTGGGAGAGGGAGGTCCTGGATATTGGACAAGGGTCACTCTATAAAGTCGAAGACTTTAACATGTTGGGCTCACCCTGCTAAAATATCATGGAACACAGGTCACTAAGAACAGTTCAGAACTCAGGACTGGCTGCGGGGACGGAAAGTCAGGAGCAAGCCAGAGGTCAGGCCGGCCAGCAGACACAGATCACAAAGACCAAGCCAAGGGTCAAGATGGGCAGCAGACACGGATAACAAGGAACAAGCCAGAGGCCAGGACAGGTATGAGACATGGATAACCAGAAAACAAGATAAAGGCCAGGACGAGCAGCAGATATGGATAACAAGGAACAAGCCAGAGGTCAGGGCAGGCAGCAGACATGAAAAACCAGTAACAAGATAAAGGTCAGGAAGGACAGCAAATACAAAAAAAACAGGAACAAGCCAGAGGTTAGGGCAGGCAGCAGACAAGAAAAACAGAAACAAGATAAGACAAAGGTCAGGAAGGGCAGCAGATAGGAATAACCAGGAACAAGCCAGAGGTCAGGGCAGGCTACATGACCTTAACATGGAGGGGGTGTTTTGGGTCAGAGGGAGCCCCCCCCCCCCCCCAACCCAAAGCACCTTGTTCCCAGACAGTGCAGAGGCGGGACAGCTAAAATCTCAGGCATTTCACATCAAAAGCATGTCGGTTTTGGACATCTCAGGGACAGATGTAAAAAAAAACTGATTTTTACATACTGTCCCTGGTTTTATTGAGCCTGCCAACCCTGATGGGTCCCCTAGTGGCATGGGGCCCTCAGGCAGTGCCCGAGTGCCTCAATGGTCAGTCCGCCCCTGGCCAGGAGTACAAGTCCCTACGCCCGCTCCTGCTGAGGCCAAACCCTCCGCTATCAGCGGCATCACAGGCACATCATGGAGGACATTACACAGCCAATCACATTTAGTGGACGGTCTGCAGTAGTTACCTGTGAAAGCACCTCGGTGGGCACGTTCCTAACAGTCTGCCCGGTGTTATTAGTACTCACAAGATTGTGCCCCCCGTAGTCACCTTCTTGCCAAGTACATCTTACCCAGGGATCCTCCAGGGAAGCAACATAGGGGTCTCCAACCTGGCAATCCACCCAACCCCCACCTCCATAAAGGGACAGAAAGACTACAGCCGGCTCGTCCTGCTTACAGGTCCTCCTCACCAAGCCTCCTGTCCTGTCCAGGGCCTACGTGTGCTGGGGGATTGGCTCCCATGCCCCAAGTGTATGTGTGCCCCTCACTACCTGACATATACTATGGCCCAGATTCTCAAAGGACTTACAACGGCGCAGCGCAATGTACGACGTCGTAAGTCCTAATCTGACCCGTCGTATCTATGCGACTGATTCTTAGAATCAGTTACGCATAGATATCTATTAGATCCGACCGGCGTAAGTCTCTTACGCCGTCAGATCTAAACTGCATGGCGCTTCCGTTGAATTCCGCGTTGAGTATGCAAATTAGCTAGATACGCGAATTCCCGAACGTACGCGCGGCCGACGCAGTAAAGTTACGACGTTTACGTTAGGCTTTTCCCGGCGTATAGTTGCCCCTGCTATATGGTGGCATAAGTGCGGCGTACCAATGTTAAGTATGGCCGTCGTTCCCGCGTCGAAATTTGAAAAAGTTGCGTCGTTTGCGTAAGTCGTCCGTGAATGGGGCTGGACGTCATTTACGTTCACGTCGAAACCAAGGACGTCCTTGTGGCGTACTTTGGAGCAATGCACACTGGGAAATTCCACGGACAGCGCAATGCGCCGTTCGGGAAAAACGTCAATCACGTCGGGTCACAGTAGATTTACATAAAACACGCCCCCCAGATCCAAATTTGAATTAGGCGGGCTTACGCCAGCCGATTTACGCTACGCCGCCGCAACTTACGGAGCAAGTGCTTTGAGAATACAGCACTTGCCCGTCTAAGTTGCGGAGGCGTAACGTAAATCAGATACGTTACGCCCGCACAAAATTGCGCGGATGTACCAGAATCTGGTCCTGTATGTGTGCCGGTAACCAATTGGTGGGACACAGTAGCGGCAGTTGATGGGGCACAGAAGCGGCAATTGATGGAGCACAGTAGCGGCAGTTGATGGGGCACAGAAGCGGCAGTTGATGGGGCACAGAAGCGGCAGTTGATGGGGCACAGAAGCGGCAGTTGATGGGGCACAGAAGCGGCAGTTGATGGGGCACAGAAGCGGCAGTTGATGGGGCACAGTGGCAGCAGCTGATGGGGCACAGTGGCAGCAGCTGATGGGGCACAGTGACAGCAGCTGATGGGGCACAGTGGCAGCAGTTGATGGGGAAACGTGGTGGCAATTGATGGGCCACAGTAGTGGCAATTAATGAGCACAGTGGCAGCAATTGATGGGTACAGTGGCTGCAAATTATGTTTTTTTTTTTCAGTTTGTTTGGCCCCCCCCAAAAAAAAAAAATTGAGCACCAGCCGCCACTGCGCTAAAGTTACACTTTGTGTACCCCCCGCTAACTGCTCTTGAGTGCGCAGATTTGCAAAAAACCGACCTAAAAAATAATAATTTAGAAAACAGGTCAGACATGGAGGAGGAGGAGAGAGGAATAAAGTATGGAAATCAAATGTAAAAAAAGAAAGCTTTTCACGCAGGCAACTTCCTCGGGGAGATCTGCTTGGCTCTTCTTCGCCGGGCGAAAAAATAAAAAATAAAACGTCTGCCAGTCATTAACAGCAGCTCCACGCCGCCTTAATTGAACGCCAGCGGACCCACCCTCATTTGCATAGGAGCGCGTTTTTGAGTGGCAGCTGTACATGTGACGGCAGACGGAGTTGAAAGCATGTTTTGAGCCGCCACTAATGATCCCGTGGCTCCGGGGAAAGCTGCCATATTGTAATTTGGCTATCAGGCATGAAAGGAGTAATTCCGAGTGCCAGGGATGCGAAGCTAAATAAATACTTCAATGCAGCAGGTTGCCGGCGGTGACACTTGTGATTTAGCGTACACCGATTGCCCCCGTCGCCGCTGGGGTTTTTATTTTGGGGAGGGTATTTTATGTGGATAAAACATTAGTCGGAGGGGAAAAAAAAGAAAAAAAGAAAAGAAGAGCGCGGTGTAGGATTGGGCGCCGCGGCCCCTGGAGCCGGCGGAGTGTTTACAGCTAATGACTGGATTCCTTTCTACCTCCTGTAATGACAGCAGAAATAAAAGATTCGCTTCCCGGAGATGGGAAATAATGGATACCTTAACTCTCCAGACTCTCCGCTCGCTTGTTTGCTTTTTTGATTGTGTGTTTAGGCGACGCGTTTAGGTTTACCAAGAGAAAAAAAAAAAAACGCGCCAGGGAGGCCCCTTCCGGCTCCAAGGATGGAGTCACCAGAAAGGAGAACTGGTTGGGCTCCCCATAGAGAATCAAGAAGAACTGGGATCCGGGTCACAAATGATTTCATCATCATCATCATCATCATCATCATCATCATCATCATCATCATCATCATCATCAGGGATCAAGAAGAATTCTTTTTTTATTTAAAGCAAATCAGACAAGGCTTTGTTTGCCTTCCTCTGGGTTGGTAAAGATCGGTATTTTTCAGGCAAAATCGGACAAATTCAAAAAAGGAAAAAAGTATCATCAGACGGGATATGGTGAGGTGGAATTTATGGGGACAATTCTCCTTCTAGCCCACCCAGAGGCGGCTCTTTAATTAGGCGGTCGCCTAGGGCCTCACACTCACAGGGGCCTCGTGGCCGCCTAATTTACCCAATGTATTACCCCAGTTTTGAGGGACAGGGGACCTTAACGCTGATGTGCTCAGGCAGCGTTAAGAGCCCTGACTCAGGGGCTGGGCCGCCAGGATCCATAACAACCAGTAAATATCGGCGACACCACCCCTTGTGACGTCAATGACTCAGCATGCCCTCAGTCAATGACGTCACAAAGGGGGCGGGTTCACCAGGTGACATCACTGGGTGGCCCCTGCCCCCTAGTTATTAAAGAGCAGGATCTGGGAGCCCCCTTGTTAAAGGGGGCTTCCAGATTCCGATAAGACCCCCCACAACCACCGGCCAGGGTTGTGGAGAAGAGGCTCTTGTCCATGAATTATTTTTTCCCATCATGGGTGTTAGTGGGGCCCCATGTCAAGTTTTGCCTAAGGCCTCACAAAGCCTAGAGCCGCCTCTGAGCCCACCTACTAGGAAGGCCATGGCAGTCTGCAGGATAGCGTGCCGTCACGGGCACCTGGGTGTCGCTCTCCTCTGGATGATCACATGGTTGTGCATTTGGGTTCAGAACTAGGCAATTAAAGCGAAGTTCCGGACACAATTTCACTTTTTAAATATAAATACCCCTGTAATACACAAGCTTAATGTATTCTAGTAAAGTTAGTCTGTAAACTAAGGTCCGTTTTGTTAGGTTGTTACAGCATTTAGACACTTTATAAATAGAAATTGACTGGGGCCATCTTAAGTGTGGGCATCATGAAGCCAGACTGTATGACTTCCTGGATTTCAGCCTTGCAGATCTCGCACATGCTCAGTGCTGCACAAGCAGTGTAATAGGTTTCAGATCAGGTTTCAGCACCTGTACTGTCCAAGTCACATGATTCTTCGAGACTGGGGAATGCACAGACTCCTGGAAAGTTACACCCACTACATTCCCAGGAGTCTGTGCGGTGTAGGTTAGGAAGCTTAAGCACCTAGGTGCAGGAAGAGGGAAGATTAACTATTCTGCCTAGCAACAAACACTTTGAAGGCATCTAAAAAAAAAAAAATTTTCCTTAAAGGACTAATGACATTTTTTTAAAACTACTGATGTAATGTTATATTTATGGGTGGAACTCCACTTTAAAGTGTAGGTCAAGGCAAAAAAAAAATTAAAACATATTTAGGAGATCTTTGAAATCCATCCACATTTTGAAGACACTGAAAGTACAGAAACATACCTGGTGAGGAGTTAGAAGTACAACGTTCTCCCACCTTCCTCTCCGACACCACAACATGGCCCTGAATTCATGAGCAGGTGGTGTCAGCCCTGCCTACTTCATTTCTGATGGGTTACAAGGAATATAGACCTCTCCTCCTCTCACCCTCCACATCTCCATACCATGCTCATTTCCTGTCCACCATCTCATCTCCATAACCCCTCCCTACCTCCTCATGTCCGTAACCTCACCTCATCTCCTTCCACCTGCTCATTTCCATAACCCCTCCTCATCCTTCTTCTCACTGATCACCAATGTAAGGGACATTCTTCCCACTGATCACCAATGTAAGTGACATTCTTCCCACTGATCACCAATCTAAGGAGCATTCTTCTCACTGATCACCAATGTAAGGAACATTCTTCCCACTGATCACCAATGTAAGGGACATTCTTCTCACTGATCACCAATGTAAGGAACATTCTTCCCACTGATCACCAATGTAAGGGACATTCTTCCCACAGATCACCAATGTAAGGAACATTCTTCCCACTGATCACCAATGTAAGGGACATTCTTCCCACTGATCACCAATGTAAGGAACATTCTTCTCACTGATCACCAATGTAAGGAACATTCTTCTCACTGATCACCAATGTAAGGGACATTCTTCCCACTGATCACCAATGTAAGGGACATTCTTCTCACTGATCACCAATGTAAGGGACATTCTTCTCACTGATCCCCAATGTAAGGGACATTCTTCTCACTGATCACCAATGTAAGGGACATTCTTCTCACTGATCACCAATGTAAGGAACATTCTTCCCACTGATCACCAATGTAAGGAACATTCTTCCCACTGATCACCAATGTAAGTGACATTCTTCCCACTGATCACCAATCTAAGGAGCATTCTTCTCACTGATCACCAATGTAAGGAACATTCTTCTCACTGATCACCAATGTAAGGGACATTCTTCCCACTGATCACCAATGTAAGGGACATTCTTCTCACTGATCACCAATGTAAGGGACATTCTTCTCACTGATCACCAATGTAAGGGACATTCTTCTCACTGATCACCAATGTAAGGAACATTCTTCCCACTGATCACCAATGTAAGGAACATTCTTCCCACTGATCACCAATGTAAGGAGCATTCTTCCCACTGATCACCAATGTAAGGGACATTCTTCTCACTGATCACCAATGTAAGGGACATTCTTCTCACTGATCACCAATGTAAGGGACATTCTTCCCACAGATCACCAATGTAAGGAACATTCTTCTCACTGATCACCAATGTAAGGAACATTCTTCCCACTGATCACCAATGTAAGGGACATTCTTCTCACTGATCACCAATGTAAGGAACATTCTTCTCACTGATCACCAATGTAAGGAACATTCTTCTCACTGATCACCAATGTAAGGGACATTCTTCCCACTGATCACCAATGTAAGGGACATTCTTCCCACTGATCACCAATGTAAGGAACATTCTTCTCACTGATCACCAATGTAAGGAACATTCTTCTCACTGATCACCAATGTAAGGGACATTCTTCCCACTGATCACCAATGTAAGGGACATTCTTCCCAATTTTGTTTATTAAAAGTCTTGCAAACAAAAAGCATAAAATCACTATAAGATATACATAAATATACACATATTTACATAAATGAAAATAAATATAGCAAATCTGCTCTCAAACAAAAGACTTTACAGCAAAACAAAAATCATGTAATCACCAGGAAAATAAATCTTAATACAAACTCACACCACTACACCAGACAAACCTGCAAGGTCAAGAAACAAACCCGCACCCATTATGCATGCAGCCCTTCTAAGAAACGTCCAACACCATGCATCCACCTATTTCTACCTCAATTACCCGCCGGCGCGTTACCATATCGGTTTCAAAAAGTACCGCAACTCCGCTGCAGGGCTCAGCCGCAAGAGACCAAAAGGAGGGACCGCCTCTCCACTCCCTTTTTGCCAGATGGACATCGGCCAAAGTATGGAGCCAGGTCTCTTGCAAAAATAAAATCTCGGCATCAAACTCGCTGAGCAAAAATAAGGCCATATCACGAGCTCTTGCAGATTTAATGCTGGCGACATTAATGGTCGCCACCTTTATCGGAGGGGGAACTGCCATCAGGATGATTGGGGTAGTCGTTTCTTGACCTTCACCACACTCTCATCACCAGAAACCGCTCTCTTCAAACAACGTGACTCATCCATAGATGAAAAAGAGGAAGACAAAGACATCTCATCACCCGACAACACATTAAAGGTGTTACCAAGGGAAACCCCTCTTGGATCCGACTCTGAGGAAGAGACGACCGGTTTTCTTGTCTTTCTCTTCATTTTTTTCCTCCTCCTAATCTTCTCCCACCCCTCCTCATCTGAATCCCCATCAACGGAATGTGAAACATGGGGTATGGACACCCTTCCATCAGCCCCACCCCCATCCAGCACCCCCACATTCCCCTGACCACGCTTGCGCTGCCGAGGGACAGGGACTGGAGGCTGAGTGGGAAGATCCGCTAAACCTGCCCCCCCAGCAGCCTCCGCCAGTCTGGAGGATCTACAAATAGATGGATTAGGGACAGGAGGGACAGATTTAGGGACCACATCTCTAGGGGGAACAGAAACAGATGTCACAGACACAGAAGGGACAGACTCAGGGACCACATCACTAGGGGGAACAGAAACAGATGTCACAGACACAGGAGGGACAGACTCAGGGACCACATCACTAGGGGGAACAGAAACAGGAGGGACAACAATAGTTTCAATGGCCTCATCCTCCTTATCCAGCCTCTGCAGCTCAGCCTCCAACCCTGGCAGGTTATGTAATGCCTCCGGGCATTGACTGTAGGGGT
Source organism: Rana temporaria (assembly GCF_905171775.1). Lineage (NCBI taxonomy): Eukaryota > Metazoa > Chordata > Amphibia > Anura > Ranidae > Rana > Rana temporaria. Next base: position 8,608,793 of record NC_053500.1, on the reverse strand, counting down.
GACCAAGTTTTTGGCACAAATTGCACCGAATGTCAGTACAGTCTTTAGCCAAATGGCCAAGCTCCTGGCACAAAGAACATTTCTTACGAGTGCAGGTGGAGGCAAAATGGCCCTTGTCACCACATTTATTGCACACCTTAGGCTGACCCTGGTAAAAAATGGTCAGCCTGTCCCTCCCTAGAGAGGCTGAACAGGGCAGATGTTGAACAACATTTCCCTGCACCCCCAATTTTAGTGACACTGTCCAGGCCCCTGTCCATATCCCATGCTGATCAAGGACCTTCCGCAGTGGAGCGAGGACCTCACCATATCGGCGTAACCATACTAACAAATCAGCCTCTGGGATGGATTCATTACGCACGAGGATCGTCACTGATTTTATTAGAGGCTGCCTGGAAACCACCTTTGGCATCCAACCATTCCACTGCGGAAGGTCCCTGCGCCCCCTAAAACGTTCCCAAAATAAATCCAGACCCTCAGGTTTTACAAAGGATAAATCAAATTCCCAACTCCCAACAGGACAAATCAAAGCAAAAATGTCTGCGACTTTGAACCCCATTTCCAGGATCAACTCTGCCACCCTCCCCCTTACTGGTGGGGTCCCCTCCCCCTCCCACTTCAACTGGACCACATTTCTCCGCTTATACCCACCAACCATCCCACCACTAAAACCCCCCAAATTGTGACCACCAACATTTGCACCATTCCCCCCACCCTCCTTGGTGCGACCCCCCAAAACTGACGCGTAGCTCCCAGCAGATAAACCATTGGTTTGTTTTGAACCATCTGACACATTTGCAGCAGATATCGATTGCACAGATTTGGTCTGAACAATAGGTGAGTCTTTTCTCTGCTGAGCAGGGGGAGGCATGTCATTTTTATTTTTCCCAGCAGTATTAACCCCTTCACCACCCACCACATCCATTGTTTTATCATTACTGTCATTCTTAGTACTTGCTGGAATATTCACAGTTCCTGCAGTCTTCCCAGCAGTGTCAGTTCCCACTGCTGTGCTTGTAGAAGCTTCAGCTGGTCGGTTCTCTTCTGTCAGGACAGGGTTTCCATCAGGGGATAGTGCAGGCTGGTCTGACACTGCAGCAGGTGAAACCTCCATTGCTTCTTCCACTGCACATGGTGCAATATGCTGATCCCCTCCCCCACCACAGGGAGGCTCAGGTGAGGCAATCTCATTGCTAGTAACAGGCATACCTTGTACAGAGGAACTACAGGTCCCAGCAGAAACTCCAGGCAGCGCTTTGCACAAGGCCTTCCCTTTCTGCTCCTTAGTCAGGACACAGTCCACCACAGCAGGTTGGGCAGACATGTTGGAAGGCAGTGAGGTGTGCTGACATTTCTCCACCTGTACTGGCTTGGCTTCAGGGACTTCTGTAAAAGCAGGCTTGTTTTCTCTCAGGGGTGACTCCATCTCCTGGATACATTTCAGGGTGCCATGCCCACTCTCAACCCCCTGGCTGGTTGCCGTCGGCGATTCCAAGCCCTGACATGGAGGGAGAGGTGCAGAGGCAGATGGACCCGGGTCATCCATTATCTGAGGCTGGTCCCTGGAACTTGCTGTCTGGCTGGCAAATCTCCTCTCATTAGCAAACTTTTCTCCACTTTTATCTTTCAGCTTTTCCAAAAAATAAAGATTGTTCCTTTACCTTTTCCTCCAATTCCTGCAACTCAGGCTTCATGGCCAAACGATTTTTACTCCAGGCCTGGAAATACTTGATTTTGAAGGATTTGTGTTCAGCCTTCAAAATTTTAAGTTTTTCTTCAGCTCTTCCAATCGCCCTAAAACGATCAATGCTCTTCTGACTGAAGACATTCGCATCCACAGCAGGGCCTGGACCTACAGACAGATCCTCCACCTCCTCCTCACTAGGCCCCGTATCATCAGGGGGATCCGTCCCGGGGCCTCCCCCAGGATCAGGCATTATTCCTGGGCCAAGCTAGCAGGCAAGGCCCAGGCTTGAAAAAGGTTGGATCTCTCAGAGAGCTCCTTGGGTGTGTCCTCCTCCTTCTTCCCACTGATCACCAATGTAAGGAACATTCTTCCCACTGATCACCAATGTAAGGAGCATTCTTCTCACTGATCACCAATGTAAGGGACATTCTTCTCACTGATCACCAATGTAAGGGACATTCTTCCCACTGATCACCAATGTAAGGGACATTCTTCCCACTGATCACCAATGTAAGGGACATTCTTCTCACTGATCACCAATGTAAGGGACATTCTTCCCACTGATCACCAATGTAGGGAACATTCTTCCCACTGATCACCAATGTAAGGGACATTCTTCCCACTGATCACCAATGTAAGGAACATTCTTCCCACTGATCACCAATGTAAGGAACATTCTTCTCACTGATCACCAATGTAAGGGACATTCTTCCCACTGATCACCAATGTAAGGGTCATTCTTCCCACTGATCACCAATGTAAGGAACATTCTTCTCACTGATCCCCAATGTAAGGGACATTCTTCTCACTGATCACCAATGTAAGGGACATTCTTCTCACTGATCACCAATGTAAAGGACATTCTTCCTATCAGGTATGAACTATCACCAACGTACTGTGAAGTGTAGATAAAAGGTAATTATTAGAAGTTCCCAGAGACCAGAAGGTCATTTTAAGGGTTCCTCAATGATAAAAAGATTTAGTAAGACCAATGATGAAGACCCAAGTAGTGGGCAAAACGCGTCAACGTGATCTGCCTGGGTGAAGTGCCCTCAGCAGTGTCAGAACAAAAAAGTTGTGCCGACAAGAGCAAAGAAAGAAAGGCGCACCAGCCTAGTGTGTTACCGTTGACAGGTAAAGTTGTTCCCAACAGAATAGCGGCATGCAGCGTCCCAGCTTTGTATGTAGACCAGACGGGTGCGCGGCTCCTCCGGTCAGAGTCAGTGGATGGGGGGAGGGGGGGACCGATGACGGACACGTCATCTCGCTCTAAACGGTTCTCGGGTTTTTAGGATTCCTGCTGTCGACGTTTTCGACGGACCCTCATTTCACACTCCCCGTTTCTTTAATTGCCGTTCCAGATGTGCGCCAATCAACAAGTCCTCTCCAAATTTCGCGGAGAGAGACGAAAGGCACGCAACAGCCACCCCGAGCGGAGAGAGGGAACAGACAGTTCATCAGCGTAATTCACTAATAAAGTTATAGCGAGCGGATGGAGTGCGGCGCAGACAAGGCCCCGCGCCGCCCGTCTCCTCGTCTCCGTTCAGCTGCTTTCCATGTTTAATTCATGAATCCCGCTAACAACTACACGTGCGCCGGAGTCTGGCGAAAGATACTGCGAGGTGTGCAAGACGAGAGGATTTCATTATACATTATAGCTTCATGTCTGGGGGTTGTGTACAACTCATAAAACCTGTAATAAAAGATCGTAGGCGAGCCGGGGAGAGGCGGCCGCCATGGACTCCCCCCCACCCCCCCCAGCGCACTTTACCGATTCTACCCAGAAAGTAAATGGAAACCTGAAAACTTTTAATGACATTCACACGGGCCTCGTTCATATCGGAGCGGAGCGTAGCAGAAACACGTGCTTCAAGAACGTGGTAAAACGCGTCAGTTTACAGGACGCGCGTTTGGGTGCAATAGGCAGGAAAAAGTGCAAAAAATGCGTGGTTCAAAAACGAATCAAAGTCGGGCGCAGATACAGGCGCTACTTTGGCGCATTTTTTTAGGAACATAGCGTGGCGCATTTTTTTGGAGCATGGCACGGCCCATACAAGCAAAAAGGTTCACCTTCCAGCAGTACAACGGCCCTAAATTACAGCCAGAGCTACAATGGAATGGTTTAGATCCCCGGGTCTCCAAACTTTTAAAACAAAGGGCCAGTTTACGGTCCTTTAGACATTAAGGGGGTTGGACTGTGCTCACAGGGTGTAGAAAAGGTCCTGATGTCAGTGAGAAAAAAAACAATGCCTCCTCTTTGGTGTCAGTGGAAGGAATTGTGCCCCATTGTTGGTGTCATAGGCAGGCACTGGGCCCCATCATTGGTGTCATTGAGCCGCATTGTTGGTGCCAATGGGAAGAATTGGGCCCCATCATCCTTGGGAGGGATTCTGCCCCACTGTTGGTATCAGTGGATGATATAGTGCCCCAAGGGCCACATAAAAGCAAGCAAAGGGCCGCATATCTGGCCCCCGGGCGGCAGTTTGGAGACCACTGGTTTAGATCAAAGCAGATTCATGTGTTAGAATGCCCCAGTCACAGTCCAGACCTAAATCCCATTGAGAATCTGTGGCAAGACTTGAAAATTGCTGATCACAGACGCTCTCCATCCAATCTGACAGAGCTTGAGATATTTTACAAAGAAGAAGAATGGGCGGCGCGGAGGGGGTTAGTGATGGGATGTGGGGTGAGATAAAGAAATATAGAGAAATAGAGAGAGAGAGAGAGAGAGCGAAAGAAAGATAGATAGATATAGAAAGAAAGAAGGGAAGGAAGATAGATAGATAGATAATAGGGAGAGAGAAAGAAAGAAAGGTGGAGAGAGAGAGAAAGAAAGAAAGGTGGAGAGAGAGAGAAAGAAAGAAAGGTGGAGAGAGAGAGAGAGAGAGAGAGAGAGAGAGAGAGAGAGAGAGAGAAAGAAAGGTGGAGAGAGAGAGAGAGAGAGAGAGAAAGAAAGGTGGAGAGAGAGAGAGAGAGAGAGAGAGAGAGAGAGAGAGAGAGAGAGAGAGAGAGAAAGAAAAAGAAAGAAAGAAAGAAAGAAAGAAAGAAAGAAAGGTGGGGAGAGAGAGAGAAAGAAAGAAAGAAAGAAAGAAAGAAAGAAAGAAAGAAAGAAAGAAAGAAAGAAAGAAAGAAAGAAAGAAAGAAAGGTGGGGAGAGAGAGAGAGAGAGAGAGAGAGAGAGAGAGAGAGAGAGAGAGAGAGAGAGAGAGAGAGAGAGAGAGAAGGGAATGAAGGGCATCCTTACATCAGTGTACAGTACTCACTCAGAGGCAGGAGGGACTGACTGGATGGATGGATATCAGACTCCATCTTTCCTTTCTGTTTGGCTTTATCTTGAATATTCCCGCCCACATCCCTTAGGCAGCAGAACAGTGTCTGTCGGGGAGAGTGGGCGGGGCAGAGACATGAGGAGAGGACTAGAGGAGGGGAAGGAGTAGAAGCAGCTCCTCTCCTCTAACTGGCCCTGCGGGCAGCAAGGGGAGGGGAGAAATCGCCCTGCTCATCTCTCTCTATCTGGCGCTGTGTTGGTGGCGGGGGATCTCTGCTATCAGGTAAACTGGGCGTCCCCTCTCGGCCTGCAACCCCTTGGTACACCCCTGGGGACATGTGACATGCCGCCAGCCGAGGGCCGTTCGCGGGCCACCGCGGCCCACCGGGCATATGCCCGGTTTTCCCTATGGCCAGTCCGGGCCTGCCCGGAACCATTTGGCTGCCCAAAGACCAGGCCACTATTTGCGATTCGGCACTGCGTCGCTTTAACAGACAATTGCGCGGTCGTGCGACGTGACTCCCAAACAAAATTGGCGTCCTTTTTCCCCCACAAATAGAGCTTTCTTTTGGTGGTATTTGATCACCTCTGCGGTTTTTATTTTTTGCGCTATAAACAAAAAAAGAGAAAACAGTTTTGAAAAAAAAAAGGAATATATTTAACTTTTTGCTATAATAAATATCCCCCAAAAATATATAAAAAAAAAAACTATTATATTTCCTCAGTTTAGCCTGATACGTATTCTTGTACATATTTTTGGTAAAAAAAAACAAAAAACGCAATAAGCGTTTATCGATTGGTTTGCACAAAATTTATAGCGTCTACAAAATAGGGGATAGTTTTATGGTATTTTTATAAATATTTTTATTTTTACTACCAATGGCGGCGATCAGCGATTTTTAATCGTGTCTGCGACATTATGGCGGACACATCTATTTTGGGATCATTCACATTTATAAAGCGATCAGTGCTATAAAAATGCACTGATTAATGTGTAAATGTGACTGGCGTGAAGGGGGTTACGCTGAAGGGGTTACGTGTGTCCTAGGGATGTGTTCTAACTGTAGGGGGGGATGGGCTATGTGTGACACGACACTGATCACCGCTCCCGATTACAGGGAGCGGTGATCAGTATCCTGTCACTAGGCAGAACGGGGTAATACTTGTTTACATCAGCATTTCCCTGTTCTTGTTTTCTGTAAGACGATGGCGGGACTCCCGGCGAACATCGAGTCCGCGGGACGCATGGTTAGACTCACGGAGCTCGCAGCGCGCGTGTGCGTGCCCGCCACCCCCCCGGCCTTAAAGGCGACGTAAATATACATCGTTCTGGCCCAGCCGCGCCATTCTGCCGACGTATATAGTCATGCAGCGGTCGGCAAGGGGCCTATTAGTGGCTTTTTATGTGTTCCTAAAATTAATAAATAATAATAATAATAATAATAATAATAATAATAATAAAAAAGTTAATAATAAATATTTTTTTTATTCTTATTTTTTAATTCTTATTAATTATTATTATTAGTTATTATTTTATTATTATTATTATTATTATTATTAATACAAATAATAACTAATAATAAGAAGAATAATAAGAATAAAAAATAATAATAAAAAAAAACAATTTTTTTTTTTAATTATTATTATTATTATTATTATTATTATTATTATTAATAATAATAATAATAATAATAATTATTATAACACATAATTATTAATAATAATAAATAATAAGAAAAATAATTATAATAATAAAAAAATGAATAATAAAAAATAATAAAAAAAAATTATTAATAATAATAATAATAATAATAATAATAATAATAACAAATAATAATAATAATAATAACAAATAATAATAATAATAAAGAAGGAAATGTTATATTTTACATAGACAAATACATCTCAAGCTGTGCCCTTAAAAATCTATTTTACCCCGTACAAACGTTGCTACATAGTTTCAGGTTGGAAGACACTTGTCACCTTTCGGTTTTTATAATGTGAACTACAAGGATGGATTATTATTATTATTATTATTATTATTATTATTAATAAAAATAATAACTAATAATAATAAGAATAATAATAAGTATAAAAAATAATAAAAAAAAAACAATTTATTATTTTTTTTTTTTAATTATTATTATTATTATTATTATTATTATTATTATTATTATTATTATTATTATTTATTATGATTTATTATTATTATTAACAACACATAATTATTAATAATAAATAAAAAATAAGAAAAATATTTATAATAATAAAAAAAAATGAATAATTAAAAAATAATTATTAATAATAGTAATAATAATAATAAATAATAGTAATAACAAATAATAATAATAATAATAATAATAATAATAAAAGAAGGAAATTTTATATTTTACATAGACAAATACGTCTCAAGCTGTGCCCTTAAAAATCTATTTTACCCCGTACAAACGTTGCTACATAGTTTCAGGTTGGAAGACACTTGTTGTCACCTTTCGGTTTTTATAATGTAAACTACAAGGACGGCCGAGCAGAATTGAAAGGGGCCGAGAAGAAGAGGCAGTGGCACAGAATGTAAGGTGTTAGCTTCCTTCAGGGTCGGGCTGAGGGGTAGGCAGAAGAGGGGGCCGCCTTTGGTGCGTCAGCAGCAGGACAGGACCTGCCGAAGTATTTCCCACTTCACAGGGGAAGACTTAACCCAACGCCGAGTCTTCCCCCATCTCTGCGAGCCGTTGAGGCAGCTCGGCAGTGTCGGAAGACAAACTGGCAGTGACAGGAGCGTTTAGAGATTTCCGTGTGGCGCTGGCTCGGCGGCCCTCATTGGCTGCGTTCCTGCCTTTCTCACGCAGCGACAAATCGGGTCGCATCAGGGGTCAGCGAGTTTTAGCTTCTAGCCCTCTTCTTTTTTTTTTTGAGAGAGTCGACTGTAAAATGCCTGGAATAATGAGCGCCTCGTGGCCGGGGATCCCGGGAATCAGACACGTCCTGATCGGAGCAGTCACTTCGTGTTTGCGCTGTGGCGTCCCTGCGAGCTGAGCGCATGCCAAATGCTATAAGACGAGGCGGCGTGCGAGCTCCGAGACGATGACACTAACAAGGAAATTAGGGAAGGCCCAACAAACGCCATTTGTGTTCAATCAATACAACCCGCCTCACTTTTTATTTTTTTGACGATTTTTTTTTTTTATCTTTTTTTTTTTTTTTTATTCCGATCTTTTCGGTAAAAATAAATAAAAAGTGAAGAATGATCTGTGCGAACAGTTGGCTGCTTTTTCCGGAACGTAATTAAAAACATGTTGTGGCGTCTACTTAAGACGTCAACTTTTCTCAAGGCTGTCTTGTCCGCCGCGCTTTTAAAAAACAAAGACGCTCGTATTGGCGGAATGCCCTTAATTAATCATTGGAAGCTTTTCCACGGCGCAAAGTAAGAGGTGGGGGGGGGGGGGGGAAGCTTCATTTTATTTTTGTTGACGATTCATCAATGTTCCCGTTTCGACAAATTATGGTCACCTCTGCTACCAGCACATGGGCTGGGGGTTGGAAGGATATTTTCTTGGTGTAGTCGGCAGGATGGAGCTTGGGGTAGGCTTTTTCTTGGTGTAGTCGGCAGGATGGAGCGGGGGATAGGCTTTTTTCCTGGTGTAGTCAGCAGAATGGAGCGGGGGGATAGGCTTTTTCTTGAAGTAGTCAGCAGGATGGAGCGGGGGATAGGCTTTTTCTTGAAGTAGTCAGCAGGATGGAGCAGGGAATAGGCTTTTTCTTGGTGTAGTGGGCAGGATGAAGCGGGGGATAGGCTTTTTCTTGAAGCAGTCGGCAGGATGGAGCAGAGGATAGGCTTTTTCTTGGAGTAGTCGGTAGGATGGAGCGGGGGATAGGCTTTATCTTGGAGTAGTCGGCAGGATGGAGCGGGGGATAGGCTTTTTCTTGGAGTAGTCGGCAGGATGGAGCGGGGGATAGGCTTTTTCTTGGTGTAGTTGGCAGGGTGGAGCGGGGGATATGCTTTTTCTTGGTGTAGTCGGCAGGATGGAGCGGGGGATAGGCTTTTTCTTGGTGTAGTCGGTAGGATGAAGCGGGGGATAGGCTTTTTCTTGGAGTAGTCGGCAGGATGGAGCAGGGGGATAGGCTTTTTCTTGGTGTAGTCGGCAGGGTGGAGCGGGGAATAGGCTTTTTCTTGGTGTAGTCGGCAGGATGGAGCGGGGGGATAGGCTTTTCCTTGGTGTAGTCGGCAGGATGGCACGGGGGATAGGCATTTTTCTTGGTGTAGTCGGCAGGATGGAGCAGGAGATAGGCTTTTTCCTGGAGTAGTTGGCAGGATGGAGCGGGGGATAGGCTTTTTCTTGGTGTAGTCGGCAGAATGGAGCGGGGGGATAGGCTTTTTCTTGGTGTAGTCGGCAGGATGGAGCGGGAGATAGGCTTTTTCTTGGTGTAGTCGGCAGGATGGAGCAGGGGATAGGCTTTATCTTGGAGTAGTCGGCAGAATGGAGCGGGGGGATAGGCTTTTTCTTGGTGTAGTCGGCAGGATGGAGCAGGGGGATAGGCTTTTTCTTAGTGTAGTCGGCAGGATGGAGATGGAGATAGGCTTTTTCTAGATGTAGTCGGCAGGATGGAGCGGGGGATAGGCTTTTTCTTGGTGTAGTCGGCAGGATGGAGCAAGGGATAGGCTTTTTCTTGGTGTAGTCGGCAGGATGGAGCAGGGGAAAGGCTTTTTCTTGGAGTAGTTGGCAGGATGGAGTGGGAGATAGGCTTCTTCTTGGTGTAGTCAGCAGGATGGAGAGGGAGATAGGCTTCTTCTTGGTGTAGTCGGCAGGATGGAGCGGGGGATAGGCTTTTTCTTGGTGTAGTCGGCAGGATGAAGCGGGGGATAGGCTTTTTCTTGGAGTAGTTGGCAGGATGGAGCAGGGGATAGGCTTTTTCTTGGAGTGGTCGGCAGGATGGAGCGGGGGATAGGCTTTTTCTTGGTGTAGTTGGCAGGATGGAGCAGGCAGGGGAAAGGCTTTTTCTTGGAGTAGTTGGCAGGATGGAGCGGGGGATAGGCTTTTTCTTGGTGTAGTCAGCAGAATGGAGCGGGGGATAGGCTTTTTCTTGGAGTAGTCGGCAGGATGGAGCGGGGAATATTTTTTTTCTTGGTGTAGTCGGCAGGATGAAGCGGGGGATAGGCTTTTTCTTGGTGTAGTCGGCAGGATGGAGCGGGGGATAGGCTTTTTCTTGGTGTAGTTGGCAGGATGGAGCAGGCAGGGGAAAGGCTTTTTCTTGGAGTAGTTGGCAGGATGGAGCGGGGGATAGGCTTTTTCTTGGTGTAGTCAGCAGGATGAAGCGGGGGAAAGGCTTTTTCTTGGAGTAGTCGGCAGGATGGAGCGGGGGATAGGCTTTTTCTTGGTGTAGTCGGCAGGATGGAGCAAGGGATAGGCTTTTTCTTGGTGTAGTCGGCAGGATGGAGCGGGGGATAGGCTTTGTCTTGGAGTAGTCGGCAGGATGGTGCGGGGAATAGGCTTTTTCTTGGTGTAGTCGGCAGGGTGGAGCGGGGGGATAGGTTTATTCTTAGTGTAGTCGGCAGGATGGAGATGGAGATAGGCTATATCTTGGAGTAGTCGGCAGAATGGAGCGGGGGGATAGGCTTTTTCTTGGTGTAGTCGGCAGGACGGAGAGGGAGATAGGCTTTTTCTTGGTGTAGTCGGCAGGATGGAGCGGGAGATAAGCTTTTTCTTGGTGTAGTCGGCAGGATGGAGATGGAGATAGGCTATATCTTGGTGTAGTCGGCAGGATGGAGCGGGAGATAGGCTTTTTCTTGGTGTAGTCGGCAGGATGGAGTAAGAAATAGTTTTTCTTTGGTGTAGTCGGCAGGATGGAGCGGGGGATACGTTTTTTCTTGGAGTTTTTTTTGGCGTAGTTGGCAAGATAGGTTTGGTTTTTTGGGGGGGCATATTTGGGAGAATGAAGCAGCAGGATGGATTTTTTGGGGGGGGGCTCAGTCGGCAGTATGCTGCACAGCAGACATTGTTTATTCCTAAAAGGGCCACCAGAATCTACATGGATACGTTTCTGTATATCTAGTTTCAAACCCAGCATGAACTTTCACCGGCGGCGAGCTCGGCGTGAAGAGAAATTCAAAGATGACTTAAGCCTCACTCGCAATGCGCCCCCCCGAGGTGGTCTCATCCCATCACCTAAAAGTAGACGAGGCTTCCACATAACAGCTTGTATGTAAATGGCTCGCCAACGCGTAAAATAAAAACCCGCGCGGCGCAGTCTGCTGCCTTCATACATGAATTATCATAATATTTGGAGAGGAAATGAGACGCTTTCCCCCCTCGGAGGGAGAGGAACGCACATAAAACTCCACCGTGATGTGAAACCTACACGTGTAACGAGGAGGATTAAGAGGAAGTCGGGGAGGGGGAGCGACCTTGTGAACGGGCCGAAAAGTGATGAGCCTGGAAGATATTATTCCGCACAAAGTGCCGCGGATTGGAGTTGTTTTAAAGGGACAAGTGATCGCGCTGGGAGCTATAAAGTCTTCTCCGGATAAATTAGCAGTCAGGTGTAATGGCTCTGCGGAGATCAATACTGAACAGAGAACAAGCCCAGCCAAGACTTTATACAACTCTATATAGAGGGCGGGGGATGGGGGGGGGATCATTAACAGACCAGATCCCATAGAAGGAGCGCGCTGTCCACCGCTAGCTCTACCCCACCACACTTCCGATGCTTTATAGTTATATTGTTACGTAAAAAAAGATACAAGTCCGAAAAGTTCAACCAAAGAGAAAAAAATTATAATAAATATATTGTAAACCTTCAGAACTCTTTATCTCAGCTGACCCAGAGGAAGGCAAAAAAAATCCTTATAAAAAATATGGGGGCCAATCCCATCCAAGAGGGGAAAAAGTTCCATCCCTGATTGGCAGTTTGGAAATGTGGTCACCCTAGTAACAATGCCACCTGAAGTGCAACAATGAGTAGTAAAATGACTTAAACTATAAACCCCTGGAGGCTGAACTGCCAGAGTGCACTAATGGCGGCTATGCTAGGCCTAAATCTGTCTGGTAAGCGATGTCAAAGTTTAGGCGTGAGAAATATGTGGGTTAGGATTGGTGTGCAGGGGTGGTCCTCAAGATGTCTCTTCTTCTGCTGGCTATCGTTGGGGCCCTTTAACCAGTTCCTGTACACGCTATAGCCAAAAGATGGCAACAGCGTGGTCCTCCAGTACTGGAAAGATGTCCATAGACCTCCTCTCGTGCGCCCCCTAAAGTGCAATCTGTGGGGTAAAGGGCCAATCCAATCAAAGATTGTCTTCAGAGCTTCTGGTTATCAAACATGGTTCTCCAGAGGCTGAAAAAAATCCCCCAGAGTAATTTTGCTTTTGTCTGATCTTGTCTGGTCTTGGTTTGGTCTTGGTCTTACCTTGGTCTGGCCTTGGACTAGTCAGTCTTTTTTTTCGCTGTTCAAACTTTTTTTTTTTCTTTAAATAGTGTTTCTTTTCGCTCTTTATAAAACATCTTTCAATTCACATTCTATTCACAGATTATTAGCAAAGAAAACAAAATAAAAATCGCAGTCACTCTCCAAACACGTCTTTGGCAAATTGTTATCTCCTTATAACGCGGCTTCTCTTGGGACGTCTGGTACAAAATATTCAGTTTACTGAATCAGAAGCATATCTATTATATATATATATATCTATTTATATATATATATATATATATATATATATATATATATATATATATATATATATATATATATATATATATATATATATATATATATATATATATATATATATATATGTATATATTTTCATATATAATCACTGATGAATCCCAAAAAAAGTCAGTCTCTGGTCTGGCTGGTCATGTCTGGCCTTGGTTTGGCCAGGTCTTGTCTGGCCTTGGTTTGGCCGGGTCTTGTCTGGCCTTGGTTTGGCCGGGTCTTGTCTGGCCTTGGTTTGGCCGGGTCTTGTCTGGCCTTGGTTTGGCCGGGTCTTGTCTGCCCTTGGTTTGGCCGGGTCTTGTCTGCCCTTGGTTTGGCCGGGTCTTGTCTGCCCTTGGTTTGGCCGGGTCTTGTCTGCCCTTGGTTTGGCCGGGTCTTGTCTGCCCTTGGTTTGGCCGGGTCTTGTCTGCCCTTGGTTTGGCCGGGTCTTGTCTGCCCTTGGTTTGGCTGCGTCCTGTCTGCCCTTGGTTTGGCCGGGTCTTGTCTGCCCTTGGTTTGGCTGCGTCTTGTCTGCCCTTGGTTTGGCCGGGTCTTGTCTGCCCTTGGTTTGGCCGGGTCTTGTCTGCCCTTGGTTTGGCCGGGTCTTGTCTGCCCTTGGTTTGGCCTGGTCTTGCCTATGAATAAAAACTTTTGAAAATGTAAAACGCGTCAGCTCCTGTATTTAGTTATTTGCTGTGACTTGCATTTTTTTGGATTATTATCTCTTTTTAATAAAGGCATTGATTTTGAGTGAGGCTGTCAAGAATTTTCTCCTCACCCAATTGCCTATGCTTAGCCTACACCTGCTGTTCCTATTCTGAGGAGAGTTACATTTCCAGACATCCTTCCTAGAGCGGCATCCCTCTTCCTCTTGCCTGGCCTTGGTTTGGTCTGGTCTTGCTTGGCCTTGGATTGGTCTAGTCTGGTCTTCCCTGGCGTTGGTTTAGTCTGGTCTTGCTTGGCCTTGGTTTGGTCTGGTCTGGTCTTCCCTGGCCTTGGTTTGGTCTTGTCTTGCTTGGCCTTGGTTAGGTCTGGTCTTGCTTGGGTTTGGTTTGGTCTGGTCTTGCTTGGCCTTGGTTTGGTCTGGTCTTGCTTGGCCTTGGTTTGGTCTGGTCTTGCTTGGCCTTGGCTCGGTCTGGTTATGCTTGGCTTTGGTCTTGTCTTGCTTGGCCTTGGTTCGGTCTGGTTATGCTTGGCTTTGGTTTGGTCTTGTCTTGCTTGGCCTTGGTTCGGTCTGGTTATGCTTGGCTTTGGTTTGGTCTTGTCTTGCTTGGCTTTGGTTTGGTCTGGTCTTGTCTGGCTTTGGTTTGGTCTGGTCTTCCCTGGCTTTGGTTTGGTCTGGTCTTGCTTGGCCTTGGTTTGGTCTTGCCATGCTTGGGTTTGGTTTGGTCTGGTCTTGCTTGGCTTTGGTTTGGTCTGGTCTTGCTTGGCCTTGGTTTGGTCTGGTTATGCTTGGCTTTGGTTTGGTCTTGTCTTGCTTGGCTTTGGTTTGGTCTTGTCATGCTTGGGTTTGGTTTGGTCTGGTCTTCCCTGGCTTTGGTTTGGTCTGGTCTTGCTTGGCCTTGGTTTGGTCTTGCCATGCTTGGGTTTGGTTTGGTCTGGTCTTGCTTGGCCTTGGTTTGGTCTGGTTATGCTTGGCTTTGGTTTGGTCTGGTCTTGCTTGGCCTTGGTTTGGTCTGGTTATGCTTGGCTTTGGTTTGGTCTTGTCTTGCTTGGCTTTGGTTTGGTCTTGTCATGCTTGGGTTTGGTTTGGTCTGGTCTTGCCTGGCTTTGGTTTGGTCTGGTCTGGTCTTGCCTTGCTCTGGTCAGTCTTTGATCTCTTTCTTCCCCACAGGTCAGTAGATTGTGTTCAGAGCTTCTGGTCATCCAACATGGTGTTCCCAAGGCTAAAAAAATCCCAGAGTATCTCCTAAGCTAAAAAAGTATTTCAAGTTTTTATTTCGAATGAAAAGTAAAATGTATGTAATGTTTTGTTTGTCTTTACAGAATTGATTTGCATTCTGAAAAAAAAAAAAACTAAAAACAAAATCCAGGAGATATTCCAGGCACACTCCAGCCTTTGTCGCTATCGCAGCCGACATTTTCTCCGGGGCACGGACGAGACGGCGAAGCGCAGAAACTTTGAACTGCGTGAAGAAACTTTTGAATAAATAAAATATTGTCTGTGCCGCTGGCTCTTGCTCTATGACTGATATACGTCCGCTTATAAAAGGAACGCTCTGGCGGCGGCACAGCTGGATCTTAGACGTTTCGAGAAGAGCGATATGAATAGCCTTCCGTCAAATAAAAAAAAGGAGCATAATTTGTTGGTGCTGATTTGTAATGTTAAATAAAGCAATCAAGAGGCCAGGATGCAAATTTCTCCGTGTGCGCCGGGAGCCTGGAGAATTCCTCCAAATTTTATGATTAAACATTAGAAAGTTAAACGAGGGATCAGCCTGGAAACATAAATACGCATTTCTGTTATTGCTGACGAGGATTTCAGAGCAAGTCTGCTGGAGAACTTAAAATAAAACCCAGAAGTTGAAAGAAGCTTACAGCGTCCTTCTTCCTAGATATGTGTGTGCGATTCTCAGACTTCCTGGCGATTAGCCAACCGACGATGAAAACACACCAGCCGGCGGGGAGAAGATATCCGTCAGATGAAGATCGACTGACAGGATCGGTGACAGGAACGGGGCAACCACCCAGATCTCTGCGTGTGTGGGGGGGGGCAAATCTGATGACGGATAATCTGAGCTTATACATGTTAGGGACCGTTCACACCAGTGCATGGGACAGGTTAGGGACCATTCACACCAGTGCATTGGACAGGTTAGGGACCATTCACACCAGTGCATGGGACAGGTTAGGGACCGTTCACACCAGTGCATTGGACAGGTTAGGGACCATTCACACCAGTGCATTGGACAGGTTAGGGACCATTCACACCAGTGCATTGGACAGGTTAGGGACCATTCACACCAGTGCATGGGACAGGTTAGGGACCATTCACACCAGTGCATGGGACAGGTTAGGGACCGTTCACACCAGTGCATTGGACAGGTTAGGGACCATTCACACCAGTGCATTGGACAGGTTAGGGACCATTCACACCAGTGCATTGGACAGGTTAGGGACCATTCACACCAGTGCATTGGACAGGTTAGGGACCATTCACACCAGTGCATGGGACAGGTTAGGGACCATTAACACCAGTGCATGGGACAGGTTAGGGACCATTCACACCAGTGCAAGGTACAGGCTAGGGACCAGTGTAAAGTACAGGCTAGGGACCGTTCACACCAGTGCATGGGACAGGTTAGGGGCCGTTCACACCACCAGTGCATTGGCAGCACTGCGGGGGGGGAAATATGGGAGCGAGGGCAGTAGAAGAAATCTGTGCTGCACAGGGTGATTAGGGTGTGCCTGGGCACACCCTGTGCGCACACCTATGGGTAGGTCAGTGTAGAAATCGGGTAGGTCGGCGTAGGGGTCAGGTAGGTCAGTGTAGGGATCAGGTAGGTCAGTGTAGGGATCAGGTAGGTCAGTGTAGGGATCAGGTAGGTCAGTGTAGGGGTCAGGTAGGTCAGTGTAGGGATCAGGTAGGTCGGTGTAGGGGTCAGGTAGGTCAGTGTAGGGGTCAGGTAGGTCAGTGTAGTGGAAGGGACTCAGGAAGTGCTAAAAGTCTGGTGGGGGGGGGGGGTGCAAATTTCTTGCCTTGTCCCAGGCGCTGACAACCCACCATCTATAATTTGAGGAAAATATGCGTATAAAATAGTTTACCATTTGCCAATAAAAAATAAATATGTCCCCGGATTTCATGTATAAAATCCGGTCACCTTCCTTCATACTCTGGCAGAGCGATCCCTGCGATTTCCTTGTGACCCCGATCTGACCCCCAGCGCGATAACAATGGCGAGTACATTCTCCCGAATCCAATGTCAGGAGGATAATCCCCTCAACAGGAGTGATAAATGAATCTCAGCTGCAATGTATCCCAGGCCAGGGCACTCCTCCTCCTTCCCGCCTGGAGGAATGCCGGGAGAATCTCACTCCAAAGTATGTCGGAATCTCTCATAAGGAGGACCTCAGACCAACCGCCTTCCTCATGTATGTGGATTTCATCACAAGACACCAATTGTTATCAGTTCAACCTGGGATGACCATAGAACTACACAATATGTGTATGAGGACCATAGAACTACACAATACATGTACGAGGACCATAGAACTACACAATACATGTATGAGGACCATAGAACTACACAATACATGTACGAGGACCATAGAACTACACAATACATGTACGAGGACCATAGAACTGCACAATACGTGTATGAGGACCATAGAACTGCACAATACATGTATGAGGACCATAGAACTACACAATACATGTATGAGGACCATAGAACTGCACAATACGTGTATGAGGACCATAGAACTGCACAATACATGTATGAGGACCATAGAACTACACAATACGTGTATGAGGACCATAGAACTACACAATACGTGTATGGGGACCATAGAACTACACAATACATGTATGAAGACCATAGAACTACACAATACATGTATGAGGACCATAGAGCTACACAATACATGTATGAGGACCATAGAACTACACAATACGTGTATGGGGACCATAGAACTACACAATACGTGTATGAGGACCATAGAACTACACAATACGTGTATGAGGACCATAGAACTACACAATACATGTATGAGGACCATAGAACTGCACAATACATGTATGAGGACCATAGAACTACACAATACATGTATGAGGACCATAGAACTGCACAATACATGTATGGGGACCATAGAACTACACAATACATGTATGGGGACCATAGAACTACACAATACATGTATGAGGACCATAGAACTACACAATACATGTATGAGGACCATAGAACTACACAATACATGTATGAGGACCATAGAACTACACAATACATGTATGAAGACCATAGAACACCACAATACATGTATGAGGACCATAGAACTACACAATACGTGTATGAGGACCATAGAACTACACAATACATGTATGAGGACCATAGAACTACACAATACGTGTATGAGGACCATAGAGCTACACAATACATGTATGAGGACCATAGAACTACACAATACATGTATGAGGACCATAGAACTACACAATACGTGTATGAGGACCATAGAACTACACAATACATGTATGAGGACCATAGAACTACACAATACATGTATGAGGACCATAGAGCTACACAATACGTGTATGAGGACCATAGAACTACATAATACATGTATGGGGACCATAGAACTAACCAATACATGTATGAGGACCATAGAACTACACAATACATGTATGAGGACCATAGAACTATACAATACGTGTATGGGGACCATAGAGCTACACAATACATGTATGAGGACCATAGAACTACACAATACATGTATGAGGACCATAGAACTACACAATACATGTATGAGGACCATAGAACTACACAATACATGTATGAGGACCATAGAACTACACAATACATGTATGAGGACCATAGAACTACACAATACGTGTATGAGGACCATAGAACTACACAATACGTGTATGAGGACCATAGAACTACACAATACGTGTATGAGGACCATAGAACTACACAATACATGTATGAGGACCATAGAACTACACAATACATGTATGAGGACCATAGAACTACACAATACATGTATGAGGACCATAGAACTACACAATACATGTATGAGGACCATAGAACTACACAATACATGTATGAGGACCATAGAACTACACAATACATGTATGAGGACCATAGAACTACACAATACATGTATGAGGACCATAGAACTACACAATACATGTATGAGGACCATAGAACTACACAATACGTGTATGAGGACCATAGAACTACACAATACGTGTATGAGGACCATAGAACTACACAATACGTGTATGAGGACCATAGAGCTACACAATACATGTATGAGGACCATAGAGCTACACAATACATGTATGAGGACCATAGAACTACACAATACATGTATGAGGACCATAGAGCTACACAATACATGTATGAGGACCATAGAACTACACAATACATGTATGAGGACCATAGAGCTACACAATACATGTTTGAGGACCATAGAACCGCACAATACATGTATGAGGACCATAGAACTACACAATACATGTATGAGGACCATAGAACTACACAATACATGTATGAGGACCATAGAACTACACAATACGTGTATGAGGACCATAGAACTACACAATACATGTATGAGGACCATAGCACTACACAATACATGTATGAGGACCATAGCACTACACAATACATGTATGAGGACCATAGAGCTACACACTACATGTATGAGGACCATAGAGCTACACAATACATGTATGAGGACCATAGAACTACACAATACATGTATGAGGACCATAGAACTACACAATACATGTATGAGGACCATAGAACTACACAATACATGTATGAGGACCATAGAACTACACAATACATTTATGAGGACCATAGAACTACACAATACGTGTATGAGGACCATAGAATTACACAATACGTGTATGAGGACCATAGAACTACACAATACGTGTATGAGGACCATAGAATTACACAATACGTAAGGGCGCCTAATTCAAATGACTTGGAGGGGGGCGTGTTGTATGGAAATGAGGCTCGACCTCACGTTTTTTGACACTGCGCATGCACCGGGCGGCTACATTTCCCAGTGCGCATTGCGGCTAAGTACGCCGTACGGGCCTATTGATTTCGACGCGGACGTAAACGACGCAACTCCCGATTCGCGGACGACTTACGCAAACGACGTAAAAAATTCGAACCTCGCGGCGGGAACGGCGGCCATACTTTAACATTGTTATAGGTGAAATAACGAGTCCCCCACTCGTCCATCCAGGCAGCGCGTCCTCTTATAATTCCTCGCCGATTCCAGCTGAGAAGCCGTTTTGCGGGATAACTTACAATCCGGCGTCAAGATCTCTTTACGGCTCGCTCGGCTGAAATAAAAACGATAATTTGTGTCATTAATCCATCACGGAGATCCTCCAAAATCTGCGGCGTCCCTCCTTCCCCTCCTCCCCGAGAGCTTAAGGGAAGCGCGAGGCGCGAGCGTCGCCCGTAAGAACCTGATCGCGATAATTCTCGGAGAGCTCCGCTTTCAGGATAAGACCTCTTAAGGCGGCATTAATCGGGGATGATCTGTTGAGTCTGTCTCAGGAAGTCTTCAGTGTCACTTTGTATCTTCTGAAGCCGACGGATCGCTACCGAGGATATAAAAAACGAGGGCGCCGAAGGCGCAAGTCAGCGAAAACCGCGGCTAAAGGTTGAAGATCCGTCCCCATCGAACATGAATGAGCCGACGAAGGTTACCAAATCCAGAGGTCCGCTCTGTACCAATAGACTATTATTACGCAGTGGCGGCTGGTGCTCAAAATTTTTGGGGGGGGCGCAAACGGAAAAAAAAAACAATTGCAGCCTCACTGTACCTATCAATTGTCACCACTGTGCCATGCCATCAAATGCAGTCACTGTGCCATCAAAACGCAACCACTGTGCCATGCCATCAAAACGCAGCCACCGTGCCATCAAAACGCAGCCACTGTGCCATGCCATCAAAACGCAGCCACCGTGCCATCAAAATGCAGCCACTGTGCCATGCCATCAAAACGCAGCCACTGTGCCATGCCATCAAAACGCAGCCACTGTGCCATGCCATCAAAACGCAGCCACTGTGCCATCAAAACGCAGCCACCGTGCCATCAAAACGCAGCCACCGTGCCATGCCATTAAAACGCAGCTACTGTGCCATCAATTGTCGCCACTGTGCCCCCAATTGTCGCCACTGTGCCCCCAATTGTTGCCACTGTGCCCCCAATTGTCGCCACTGTGCCCCCAATTGTCGCCACTGTGCCCCCAATTGTCGCCACTGTGCCCCCAATTGTCGCCACTGTGCCCCCAATTGTTGCCACTGTGCCCCCACTTGTTGCCACTGTGCCCCCACTTGTTGCCACTGTGCCCCTACTTGTTGCCACTGTGCCCCCACTTGTAGCCACTGTGCCCCCACTTGTAGCCACTCTGGGCACAGTACCCCCCCCCCCGGCACTTACCTTTATGGCTTTTACGTCCCTCGATGTCCCTCGTCCCGCCCTCGATGACGCTTCAGCCAATCAGGTTACCTGATTGGCTGAGACGCCTGTCAGTCTTATCCTCGGACGTACGGCCGGTACGCCCCGAGGATGAGCTTCAGGAAGCCGACTACAGCCTCAGGGCTGGCCCTGATAGGCACTTCCACACAGCCAGTCAGCTGCCGCTATTCAGCTGACCGGCGCTCAACATCCGGCCAGCTGAATAGTGGGCGGCGGCGAAAATATACAGATTCATACAGTGTATGAATCTGTATATTTTACTGGCTGTGAGCGAGCCAGAGGGGGCGGCGCTCCTGCGTCCCTATGGACGCACCGCCACTGAGTCTTCTGCTGCAGAAAAGAAAAAGCTTTCTATGTATTTTAGGACACGCCCCTACCGCGGCCCCCAGCTTATCCAATAGAAAAGTTCATGAGTTCCTGGTATGGAGATTCAGGACATGAAAACTATTAACCACTTTCCACCCAGCAGGATGATGGGAATTTATAGCGTTTACAAAATAGGGGATAGTTTTATTTCATTTTTATTAATTTATTTTTTTACTACTAATGGCGTCGATCAGCGATTTTTTCCGTGACTGCGACATTATGGCGGACACATCGGACACATTTTTGGGACCATTGTCATTTTCACAGCAAAAAGTGCTAAAAAATGCATTGTTTATTGTGAAAATGACAATTGCGTGAGTTAACCACTGGGGGGCACTGAAGGGGCTAAGTGTGACCTCATGTGTGTTTCTAACTGTAGGGGGGCGGAGCTGAACGAGTGACATCATTAATCGCCTTTCCCTATATCAGGGAACAGACGATCAATGGCAGCGCCACTGTGAAGATCGGGGAAGGTATGTTTACACACAGCTCTCCCCGTTCTTCAGCTCCGGGGACTCCGCCTGCGATCGGGTCCGCGGGTCCTGCGGCTGTGGTCACTGAGCTTCGGACCGCGCCCGCTACCCACGGCTGGGCATTTAACAATCACGTACAGGTATGTGATTGTGCGAAGCCGTGCCATTCTGCCGACGTATAATCGGCGCTAGGTGGTCATTAAGTGGTTAAACTAATCCAAAATAACAAAATTTTAATAGTTTTCTAATGGAATTCGATTCAAAATTCGATTAGTAAACTATTTGAATTTCGTTATAATACTTTTTGAATCGAACTTGCATTTCAGAAGATAAATAAAATGGGAAATAAAGCAATAGAATACAAAAGAATGTAATAGAATAAAATAGAAATAGAAAATAATAAACGTAAACCAGAACAGAATACAAAATAAAAGAATGAAAAAAAAAAAATAGTACAGACAATAAAAAAAGGGATAGAATAATAATAAAAACAAATAGAATAGAAAAGAATAGAGTAAAACAGAACAAAATAGAATAATAAAAAATAAAATTGAATAGACAATAAAGGAATAGAATAGAATGTAAAGAATATAACCATACACTGAAATTTGAATTTCAAATAGATCACATTTGAATAGAATAGAAAATAAAATAATTTAGAGTAAACAAGAACAAAATATAATAATAATAATAATAATAATAATAATAATAATAATAATAGAAAAAATAATAATAAAATGGAATAGAAAATAAAAGCAGAATAAAAAAAAAAATAGAAAGAATATAACCATCCTCTGAAATTAAATTTCAAATAGAGTAAACTTGAATTCAAATATAAAAAAATGAATAGAATAAAAAATAATAATACAAAAAAACAACAACAATAGAATAGAATAAAATAGAAAAAACATAACATTCTTTTGAAATTTGAATTTCGAATAGAATAAATTTGAATAGAAAATATAATGGAATAGAATAAAAAAAAGGGAATAGAAAATAATAAAATAGAAAGAATATAACCAGAATTTTAACTGAATAAATTTGAATAGAAAATTGAAAGGATAGAAAAGAATAGAACAACAATAGAAAATAAAGAATAGAAAATGTAAACATCTTCCAAAATTTGAATAGAATAGATTAGAAAATAAAAGAATTGAGTCCAAAGGAACGAAACAAATTTCGAAAACAAATTAAACAAGTGGAAAACAAACCCTTCTTTTTTTTTTTTTTCTGCACGTGTCTAATAGCCAGTGATAGAACACACATCAGATAACACAGGAAGGGGAAAAGGACACTGGATTTCTGGCAGGATCAACAACAATATTTCTGCACTTGCTGAAAATGTACTTGTGATGAACAAAAGAAGACGAATGGAGCCGTCACATCGCAAGGTTCACACTGACAGGGACAGCAGGAGTATCATGTAAAGTTGCTTAAGGTACTTACCAAAACTAAGGGGGGGAGCAATTCTTCTACGCACACCACACTTCCTGTCTGCAGAGGAGCCGAGGGACAGAGCCACCGCTGGGAACCGAAAATAGAGGAGGGGGGGGGGGGGGGGGTCAATCTAATGGATCAGAAAACGTGCGACATTGTGAGATTCATCCAACTGGGAGGTGGATTACGCTGCTTACGCTTAGTATGTTAGAAGTTTTTAAATATATATATACACACACACACACACACAATATACAGGGAGTGCAGAATTATTAGGCAAGTTGTATTTTTGAGGATTAATTTTATTATTGAACAACAACCATGTTCTCAATGAACCCAAAAAACTCATTAATATCAAAGCTGAATATTTTTGGAAGTAGTTTTTAGTTTGTTTTTAGTTTTAGCTATTTTAGGGGGATATCTGTGTGTGCAGGTGACTATTACTGTGCATAATTATTAGGCAACTTAACAAAAAAAAAATATATATATACCCATTTCAATTATTTATTTTTACCAGTGAAACCAATATAACATCTCAACATTCACAAATATACATTTCTGACATTCAAAAACAAAACAAAAACAAATCAGTGACCAATATAGCCACCTTTCTTTGCAAGGACACTCAAAAGCCTGCCATCCATGGATTCTGTCAGTGTTTTGATCTGTTCACCATCAACATTGCGTGCAGCAGCAACCACAGCCTCCCAGACACTGTTCAGAGAGGTGTACTGTTTCCCCTCCTTGTAAATCTCACATTTGATGATGGACCACAGGTTCTCAATGGGGTTCAGATCAGGTGAACAAGGAGGCCATGTCATTAGTTTTTCTCCTTTTATACCCTTTCTTGCCAGCCACGCTGTGGAGTACTTGGACGCGTGTGATGGAGCATTGTCCTGCATGAAAATCATGTTTTTCTTGAAGGATGCAGACTTCTTCCTGTACCACTGCTTGAAGAAGGTGTCTTCCAGAAACTGGCAGTAGGACTGGGAGTTGCGCTTGACTCCATCCTCAACCCGAAAAGGCCCCACAAGCTCATCTTTGATGATACCAGCCCAAACCAGTACTCCACCTCCACCTTGCTGGCGTCTGAGTCGGACTGGAGCTCTCTGCCCTTTACCAATCCAGCCACGGGCCCATCCATCTGGCCCATCAAGACTCACTCTCATTTCATCAGTCCATAAAACCTTAGAAAAATCAGTCTTGAGATATTTCTTGGCCCAGTCTTGACGTTTCAGCTTGTGTGTCTTGTTCAGTGGTGGTCGTCTTTCAGCCTTTCTTACCTTGGCCATGTCTCTGAGTATTGCACACCTTGTGCGTTGGGGCACTCCAGTGATGTTGCAGCTCTGAAATATGGCCAAACTGGTGGCAAGTGGCATCTTGGCAGCTGCACGCTTGACTTTTCTCAGTTCATGGGCAGTTATTTTGCGCCTTGGTTTTTCCACACGCTTCTTGCGACCCTGTTGACTATTTTGAATGAAACGCTTGATTGTTCGATGATCACGCTTCAGAAGCTTTGCAATTTTAAGAGTGCTGTATCCCTCTGCAAG
This sequence comes from Rana temporaria, assembly GCF_905171775.1. NCBI lineage: Eukaryota > Metazoa > Chordata > Amphibia > Anura > Ranidae > Rana > Rana temporaria. The sequence continues at coordinate 8,584,160 of NC_053500.1, read as the reverse complement.
ATATCTCACTATTTTTGACTTTTCTGAGCCTGTCAAGTCCTTCTTTTGACCCATTTTGCCAAAGGAAAGGAAGTTGACTAATAATTATGCACACCTGATATAGGGTGTTGATGTCATTAGACCACACCCCTTCTCATTACAGAGATGCACATCACCTAATATGCTTAATTGGTAGTAGGCTTTCGAGCCTATACAGCTTGGAGTAAGACAACATGCATAAAGAGGATGATGTGGTCAAAATACTCATTTGCCTAATAATTCTGCACTCCCTGTATATATATATTTTTTTTAGTTTATTTTTTTAAATTGCAAATGCACCCCTTTCTAATATATATATATATATAAATAAATGAAAAAATAAAGTAGAGCTATTGGTCCTGTGCATGTTACGCTCCTTCTGTGCAAATGGGGGCAAAAATCAAACATTATTAGGACTATTCTCTCTCCAGGTCAAATGTTATTATACATAGTAAATCGAAAAAAATAAATGCATTTTGGCCACTAGATGGAGCTGAAGATCATAGCAATTAAGTATTCATTGTTCATAAACACCCATATATAATACATGCAGTTTTCACAGGACAAATAGTTGTGATCATTTTACATTCGTACACCCCGAAGTGTTTGAGTCGATCACAGGGACTGATCACGTCTCTCAGCTGTACTGGTTTTATCCCATCATCTGAAGGGGAAGTTCTTGGCACAGCTGTGTTATGGAAAACCCCGAGAATCATGTGCTGTACTATTTCTCTGTTTTCTTTTTGTTTGTTTTTTAAACGAAAGAAAAGAGAAGAGAACTAAAGAAAGAGAATAAAAGAAAGAAAAGCAAGAAAGAGAGAAAAGAAGAGAAGAGAAGAAAGAAAAGAGAAAAAAGAAAAGAGAAGAGAAGAAAGAAAGAGAAGAAAGAAAGAAAGAAAAGAGAAGAAAGAAAGAGAAGAGAAGAAAGAAAAGAGAAGAAAGAAAAGAGAAGAGAAGAAAGAAAGAGAAGAGAAGAAAGAGAAGAGAAGAAAGAGAAGAGAAGAAAGAGAAGAGAAGAAAGAGAAGAGAAGAGAAGAAAGAGAAGAGAAGAGAAGAGAAGAAAGAAAGAGAAGAGAAGAAAGAAAGAGAAGAGAAGAGAAGAGAAGAAAGAGAAGAGAAGAAAGAAAGAGAAGAGAAGAAAGAGAAGAAAGAAAGAGAAGAGAAGAGAAGAGAAGAAAGAGAAGAGAAGAAAGAGAAGAGAAGAAAGAGAAGAAAGAGAAGAGAAGAAAGAGAAGAGAAGAAAGAGAAGAAAGAGAAGAGAAGAAAGAGAAGAGAAGAAAGAGAAGAGAAGAAAGAAAGAGAAGAGAAGAAAGAGAAGAAAGAGAAAAGAAGAGAAGAGAAGAAAGAAAGAAAGAAAGAGAAGAAAGAGAAGAGAAGAAAGAGAAGAGAAGAAAGAAAGAGAAGAGAAGAGAAGAAAGAAAGAGAAGAGAAGAGAAGAGAAGAAAGAAAGAAAGAGAAGAAAGAGAAGAGAAGAAAGAGAAGAGAAGAAAGAGAAGAGAAGAAAGAGAAGAGAAGAGAAGAGAAGAGAAGAGAAGAAAGAAAGAGAAGAAAGAAAGAGAAGAGAAGAGAAGAGAAGAAAGAAAGAAAGAGAAGAAAGAGAAGAGAAGAAAGAGAAGAGAAGAAAGAGAAGAGAAGAAAGAGAAGAGAAGAGAAGAGAAGAGAAGAGAAGAAAGAAAGAGAAGAAAGAAAGAGAAGAGAAGAGAAGAGAAGAAAGAAAGAGAAGAAAGAAAGAGAAGAAAGAAAGAAAGAAAGAGAAGAAAGAAAGAGAAGAAAGAAAGAGAAGAAAGAAAGAGAAGAAAGAAAGAGAAGAAAGAGAAGAGAAGAAAGAAAGAAAGAGAAGAAAGAAAGAGAAGAAAGAAAGAAAGAAAGAAAGAGAAGAGAAGAGAAGAAAGAAAGAGAAGAAAGAAAGAGAAGAAAGAAAGAAAGAAAGAGAAGAAAGAAAAGAGAAGAGAAGAGAAGAAAGAAAGAGAAGAGAAGAAAGAAGAAGAACAAAAATGGAGAAAGAAAGAAGAAAGAGAAGAAAGAAAGAGAAGAAAGAAAGAAAGAAAGAGAAGAAAGAAAGAAAGAAAGAGAAGAGAAGTAAGAGAAGAAAGAAAGAAAGAAAGAGAAGAAAGAAGAAGAACAAAAATGGAGAAAGAAAGAAGAAAGAAGAAAAAAATGGAGGAAGAAAGAAAAAAAGAGAAAGAAATGAAAAAAAAAAAAAAGAAGAAGAAGAAAGAAAACGTAGTTGCACTTTTTAAACTGCAGTACAAAATCGGAGCGGAGTGACCCCCCAAGTGTTATCTAGAAGCCCCATTGTGCTAATGCAATAGACAGCAATTAAGCTCTAAAAGGTGAACATGCGCTGCATGATCTGATTGAATGTTATTAGGCTATCTTTTACTCCAGGTCGAATGTTATTCATTCCTACAGAGTAAATCTGAAAAAAATACTGCAGTATAGCCACTAGAAGGGGCTGATAAAAGGCAGCAAATAAGTATTCATTGATCATAGGCATACATATCACACAGTACATAGCAGTTTCACAGGACAAATAGCTCAGAGAGTTAAACAAAAAAAAATGCCCACCCCAAATTATATTTAGTAGCCTCCTTGTGCTAGTATGATTACCAATTAATCTCTAAAGATGACCATACACTGTACAACCCGATTGTGTGATCTCATTTTAAGTCTCAAAACTCATACATGAATAAAGCATATACTTCTATAGTGTGTACTTGTCTCAGTCCAGAGCACTGAGTGTCATTTCTGTCTGCTGCCTTCCTTTGCTTTCAGAATCAATCACTTCTGATGAGTTTTCCTGACACCAATACTGATGCACATGGGAGGAGCCTGTGATACTGATGCACATGGGAGGAGCCTGTGATATTTATGCACATGGGAGGAGCCTGTGATACTGATGCACATGGGAGGAGCCTGTGATACTGATGCACATGGGAGGAGCCTGTGATACTGATGCACATGGGAGGAGCCTGTGATACTGATGCACATGGGAGGAGCCTGTGATACTGATGCACATGGGAGGAGCCTGTGATATTTATGCACATGGGAGGAGCCTGTGATACTGATGCACATGGGAGGAGCCTGTGATACTGATGCACATGGGAGGAGCCTGTGATACTGATGCACATGGGAGGAGCCTGTGATACTGATGCACATGGGAGGAGCCTGTGATATTTATGCACATGGGAGGAGCCTGTGATACTGATGCACATGGGAGGAGCCTGTGATACTGATGCACATGGGAGGAGCCTGTGATACTGATGCACATGGGAGGAGCCTGTGATATTTATGTACATGGGAGGAGCCTGTGGTATTTATGTACATGGGAGGAGCCTGTGATACTGATGCACATGGGAGGAGCCTGTGATACTGATGCACATGGGAGGAGCCTGTGATATTTATGTACATGGGAGGAGCCTGTGATATTTATGTACATGGGAGGAGCCTGTGGTATTTATGTACATGGGAGGAGCCTGTGATATTTATGTACATGGGAGGAGCCTGTGATACTGATGCACATGGGAGGAGCCTGTGATACTGATGCACATGGGAGGAGCCTGTGATACTGATGCACATGGGAGGAGCCTGTGATACTGATGCACATGGGAGGAGCCTGTGATACTGATGCACATGGGAGGAGCCTGTGATATTTATGTACATGGGAGGAGCCTGTGGTATTTATGTACATGGGAGGAGCCTGTGATATTTATGTACATGGGAGGAGCCTGTGATACTGATGCACATGGGAGGAGCCTGTGATACTGATGCACATGGGAGGAGCCTGTGATACTGATGCACATGGGAGGAGCCTGTGATACTGATGCACATGGGAGGAGCCTGTGATATTTATGTACATGGGAGGAGCCTGTGATATTTATGTACATGGGAGGAGCCTGTGATATTTATGTACATGGGAGGAGCCTGTGATATTTATGTACATGGGAGGAGCCTGTGATATTTATGTACATGGGATTTTTTTCCTTTTTTATTTTTTATAAATTTGCAAAGAAAAAAAGAGATTGATCCTGTGGATGGCGTGTTTACACCTCTGCCATCAAACGATCGGCGGATTGTCTGTAATAGGATTATCTCCTGATGATTAGATTACAGACAATACCGCGATTATTCCTGGCTGGGGGGGGGGGGGGGTGGAGGCGGACCGAACGCCGCGGACATCTGCAGGGGGAAGGTTTCAGAAATAGACGATCTCTGTGTCTTCTCCACCAACCAGACATTTCATCAGATTTTTTGGGGGGGGTAAAAAGTTCCCCGCTCTCGGGCGAAAAGCACCGCAAAAGCGACACTAAAACAGCGCTAAAGCGCTGCAAAAACGAACATTGCTTTAGCGCTAACAGCCGGGCGCTGCCAGTGTGAATGAGGTCTCACACCCGAGCGTCTGGTGGTTTTTCGAGCGTTTGTGTGCGTGTTTTTAAAGTGTTTTTGAGCTTTGGGGTCATTTTTTTTTTTTTAATTAACCAATGGATAAAAATATGATCTGTTTCATCATTCGTTGCTATGGGCTTCAGCCTTTTCATTCACTTTTATGAATTATTTTTTTATTCATTTTTTTTAAAAAACTTTTTTGTAGGGGGTTAATTTATGTATTATTTACATATTATTTATTTATTTTGTTAGGGTTAGGGGTTAATTTTAGGGTTAGGAGTTTAATATTAGGGATAGAGATTAGGATTAGTGTTAGGGGTTAGGATTAGGATTAGGGATTAGGTTTAGGAGTTAAGGGTTAGGATTAGGGTAAGGGGATTTGGTTTAGGGGTTAATAATAGGGTAAGGGGTTAGGATTAGATTTTAGGATTAGGGTTTATTAGGGATAGGGGGCTAGGATTAGTGTTAGGGATTAAAATTAGGGTCTAGTATTAGGGGTCAATATTAGGGTAAGGGTTAGGAGTGCGGTGTAATTCCAGTGTGAATCCCATGCGGTGAGAAGCCAGGCAGACAGATGATTGGTCCATCGGTGGAACAAATGATTGTCACTATTTGGATACAATGTATAAAACAAGCCGAACATAATAACAATCACACACAATGACACATAAATAGAGGGATCGGTCTGTCGTTCCATCTGAATAATCAGCAGATGAGGAGGAACTACAACTCTCAGCATGCTGAGACCTACCCCTCCCCCCCACCAAGCCTATCAGTTGTCCCCCCAGTGCTGGGCACAGTGATCACATACCCACCAGTCAGTGCAGAGAGGGGTCACAGTGCAGATCCTGCAGGCAGTTTTGTCCCCATCAGGTCAGGGTTTCAGGATTTCCCTGGTCACATGACCCGCCCACTCCCCGCCCAGCTGATGAGCCCAGGTGTGCCTGATCAGGGAAAGGCATAAATCCTGCACTGTGGGGGGAGGTGGCCTCTTAGAGGAGGTGAGTGCTGGGAGTAGATTGGACAGATCTCCAGGTCTAGGCTGAGGTTTGGGGGAAATGGATCAGATCCCTTCCCTTGTACAGAAACATTTTATCCTTGCAGGTGATAACGTTACATTGTTTCCCTTTATATCCCTGCGGGTGATAACGTTACATTGTTTCCCTTTCTATCCCTGTGGGTGATAACGTTACATTGTTTCCCTTTATATCCCTGCGGGTGATAACGTTACATTGTTTCCCTTTCTATCCCTGTGGGTGATAACGTTACATTGTTTCCCCTTTCTATCCCTGCGGGTGATAATGTTACATTGTTTCCCTTTCTATCCATGCAGGGTGATAACGTTGCATTGTTCCCCTTTCTATCCCTGCGGGTGATAATGTTACATTGTTTCCATTTCTATCCCTGCGGGTGATAATGTTACCTTGTTTCCCCTTTCTATCCCTGCGGGTGATAATGTTACATTGTTTCCCTTTCTATCCCTGCGGGTGATAATGTTACATTGTTTCCCTTTCTATCCCTGCGGGTGATAATGTTACATTGTTTCCCGGTCTATCACTGCTCTTGATGGTTTGTATAAGTGGGGAGGATTTCATTAAGGCTGCTTTCACAATGGAGCAGGGGGAGGGGCTCATTTTAGCGGTGCTTTTCGGCTGCTAGCGGGGCGGTTTTAACCCCGGTAGCGGTCGATAAAGGGGTTAATGCCGCCCGTGTAGCACCCCTGCCGACGCGGTTTGCAGGCGGTTCAGTGGCGCTGCCCATTCTTTTAAGAAAAGGGCAGGTGTGGTGGTGTGGTGGAGGAGCGGCGGAGTGAACTACACAGCGCTCCAAAGATGCTGCTTGCATGAGTTTTTACCGTCCTGCCAGCGCATCGCCTTGCGCTACTTTCACACTGAGGCACTTTGTGCGCCTTGAAAGGGCTTTCACACTGGAGCGGAGCCCTCGTAAGGGTCCCTGGCGCTCGTAAGGCGCACGGGCCCTCGTAAAAGGCGCACGGGCCCTCGTAAAAGGCGCACGGGCCCTCGTAAAAAAGGCACACGGGCTAGTGCAGCGCATACTAGCTCATTATGCCTTTTGCCTTACAGGTTTAAAAAAAAAAATCTGCGGGTATACAACCGCTTTAAGTGGTTAAACCCAGGCTGTTTCCTGTAGGTGGCGGTGTGTGTACTCCCAGGGATATAGGCCTATCACAGGTCAATAGCCGGTGATGGGAATTACACCTACAAGGCATGGGATATACGTCGGTCTTGTGGTTCTGATATATTCGGTATTGCAAGGATGACGTCATTGGTGACGAAACGCGTAGGGAGGAGGGAGGAGGGAGGGGGGAGGGAGGAGTTTTATTCACTTTATTTCACAACTCTTTTTGTTTATTTTAATCATTTGATTATATTTAGACTTCACATTGGTGCGATTTTATTTTGTGTTGCACTGAATCGCTGCTGATTTATTGTTCAGCGCCGTTTTTAATTTTTCTTTTATATTTTGTGTCTCTAGTTGCCGGCGTTGCAGTGTAGACCTCGTGTATCGTATTTAGTGTTACTATTATGTGGTTTTCCTATATCGCTCATGTATGCCGCGCGTTGTGTATTCTACATTGCGAGCCACATACATGACACCGGGGGGGGACTATGAGTTATTTTAACCATTTACCGCCCGGCAATTTAGATGTGACCGAGCCATCATGCGTTTAAAAACGGCCTGCGCTATGAGTGAGATGATCCCGTCAGCGATGACAGATGTTAATGGTGCTGAACGCTGTAATGCGACCCCCCCCCCCCGTTCTGTGCAGTGCCGCACGTTCCCATGCAGTGGAGTGATCTGTCTTGGGCCGTCACGTGCCGTGCCTTCATCCATAATGTATTCAGAGGTAATTATAGAGGGTCAGGATGTGTATAGTGATGTAATTGGGGGCAGTGTCTGTATATTGCATGTTTGTGTCGCTAGGCATTGTATGTCGGGAGCTCGGGTCTATTATTGCTCTGGCTGCGTTCTTTTGGAACGCATTTTAAATGGTGTTCTTGGTAGAAACTGAAGCCTGAAGGGCAGAGCCGTTCCGGACTTGAGAAGGATCCCAACAATATTGGCGGAATCCACCCCGCTGCTTGATTGGCACTGATTGCATTGGAAAAACATGCACCTCTGAGGTGGGGGGGGGGTAATGAGCTAATGCAGCGCATACTAGCTCATTATGCCTTTTGCCTTACAGGTTTGAAAAAAAAAAAATCTGCGGGTATACAACCGCTTTAAGTGGTTAAACCCAGGCTGTTTCCTGTAGGGGGGCGGTGTGTGTACTCCCAGAGATATAGGCCTATCACAGGTCAATAGCCGGTGATGGGAATTGCACCTACAAGGTATGGGATATATACGCTGGTCTTGTGGTTCTGATATATTCGGTATCGCAAGGATGACGTCATGTGTGACGAAACGTGTAGGGCGCAGCAACGTCACCACCTCATTTTGTGTCTGTATATTGCATGTTTGTATCGCTAGGCATTGTATATCGGGAGCTCAGGTCTATTATTGCTGGGGGTCTGCATGAGCTGGGGATCTGCCGAACGGGGGCTATGAATGAGCTGGGGATCTGCTGAACGGGGGCTATGAATGAGCTGGGGATCTGCTGAACGGGGGCTATGAATGAGCTGGGGATCTGCTGAACGGGGGCTATGAATGAGCTGGGGATCTGCTGAACGGGGGCTATGAATGAGCTGGGGATCTGCTGAACGGGGGCTATGAATGAGCTGGGGATCTGCTGAACGGGGGCTATGAATGAGCTGGGGGATCTGCCGAACGGGGGCTATGAATGAGCTGGGGATCTGCCGAACGGGGGCTATGAGTGAGCTGGGGATCTGCTGAACGGGGGCTATGAGTGAGCTGGGGATCTGCTGAACGGGGGCTATGAATGAGCTGGGGATCTGCTGAACGGGGGCTATGAATGAGCTGGGGATCTGCTGAACGGGGGGCTGTGAATGAGCTGGGGGGCTGTGAATGAGCTGGGGGGCTGTGAATGGGCTGGGGGGCTGTGAATGGGCTGGGGGGCTGTGAATGGGCTGGGGGGCTGTGAATGGGCTGGGGGGCTGTGAGTGGGCTGGGGGCCTGCTGAACGAGCTGGGGATCTGCTGAAGTGGGCTACTAATGAGCTGGGGATCTGCTGAAGTGGGCTACTAATGAGCTGGGGATCTGCTGAAGTGGGCTACTAATGAGCTGGGGATCTGCTGAAGTGGGCTACTAATGAGCTGGGGATCTGCTGAAGTGGGCTATGAATGAGCTGGGGATCTGCTGGGCCCCTCAAAACACTGGGCATTTGCCAGGCTTCATTAAAGCTTCAAAAGCACATCAGAAAACATGTTGAAGCAGTAGGGGCTTCAATGTGTTAAAGTCGAAGCGAGAGTAAATGAGCCTTTACAGTTTTTGCCTCGCTCCTCATGGGTTTGGCTTCCTAATGCCTCATCAATTTTTCCTTGACCCCTAGAAACTTTCTCTCCTCTAAAAAGCTGCAAAGATCCCCCAACACAATGTAGTCACCTGCTGAATAGGTCACCTTAACGTGCGGAAGCGGCAGAATAATTCCAGTCTTATAAACCGTATAATAGCGGCTGCATTGTGCGCGGCGTTTTTTTTGTTTCGCTGAAAAGAAAAGGATTGAAACCGACGAGAATTCTCCTCTTGGTTCACTTGATACAAAGGTAGAGCGCTGAGTGACTCGTGAAGAGGACAGATCAGCGAAATTGTCACTTGATTACCGTGTCTTGATTAGCATTTATAAGAGCTGTGCCATCGGTTATTTGCATTCCTATTTAGTGGTGATTTTTGTGGGGCAGCGATGATTAAACTTGTCATCGGGTCTGATTGACGGGGTCAGATCCCTCTCCGTGAATCTCTTTTGAAATTAAAAACAAATGTGTCATCTTCGTCACGAAGCTCGGGCACCGCGCAGCTCGCCTGCCTTGTCAGCGCCGATAGGTCAGGAATGTTTTAATTTTAGGGATGGATTTTGCTTGTCAAGAGAGCGCTGATGGTGTGTTCGTGGTGGAGATGAGATGTGAAGGGTGTAAGACAAAGACGAGGAAGAACAAAGACGCTGGCGTTATTAGACACATTTAATTAGTCGGAAGAGATATTAAGCCAGATGAAGCGTTGAGCTGCTAAATTAACCCTTGATTAGAGGAATGGGGGGTGGTTGGATGACCGCTTTGATGGAATTTTTTTTTTCACTGGCCTCCCAGTCTTGCCGTTTCAATTATGTGCCAAGATGGCTTGAAAGCTGAATTTCTTAATTGAAGTTTAAAGCAAAAAGTTTGGGCTAAATGGATCATTTGAGATCTAAATTTATAAAGTGATGTCATACTTTCCGAGACACCATCGTACTTTTTCTTAGATGGCTTTCAGGTGCGGTGAGCTCTGTAAACTAGTACTGTAGCAGAGAATGGCCAATTGCCAATGGATATGTTGGTGTCCTCTTTAGTTTGCCAAGACTGGTTTTCCAGCTAGGGCCCCAGGTTAGTCTCAATTGCAGTGTTTCCCATTCTAGGGTTCCTCCAGTGGTTGCATGGGGTTACTAGAGCATTGACCAATTATCAATGACCTATTGGTGTCCTCTTTAGCTTGCCGAGACTGGGTTTCCAGGTAGAGCCCCAGGTTACTCTCTATTGCAGTGTTCCCCTGGTTCCATGGAATCCTAGGGTTCCTAGAGAAATGACCTGTTGGTGTCGTCTTTAGTTTGCCGAGACTGGGTTTCCATGTAGGGCCCCATGTTAGTCTATTGCAGTGTTTCCCAACCAGTGTTCCATGGAATCCTAGGGTTCCTCCAGAGGTTTCCTGGGGTTCCTAGAGCAATGGCCAATTGTCAATGACATGTTGGTGTCCTCTTTAGCTTGCTGAGACTGGTTTTCCAGCTAGGGCCCCAGGTTAGTCTCAATTGCAGGGTTTCCCATTCTAGGGTTCCTCTAGTGGTTGTATTGGGTTACTAGAGCAATGACCAATTGTCAATGACCTATTGGTGTCCTCTTTAGCTTGCCGAGACTGGGATTCCGGGTAGGGCCCCAGGTTACTCTCTATTGCAGTGTTCCCCTGGTTCCATGGAATCCTACGGTTCCTAGAGAAATGACCTGTTGGTGTCTTTAGCTTGCCGAGACTGGTTTTCCAGCTAGGGCCCCAGGTTAGTCTTAATTGCAGTGTTTCCCATTCTAGGGTTCCTCCAGTGGTTGCATGGGGTTACTAGAGCATTGACCAATTGTCAATGACCTGTTGGTGTCCTCTTTAGCTTGCCGAGACTGGGTTTCCAGGTAGGGCCCCAGGTTACTCTCTATTGCAGTGTACCCCTGGTTCCATGGAATCCTAGGGTTCCTAGAGAAATATCCTGTTGGTGTCATCTTTAGTTTGCCCAGACTGGGTTTCCAGGTAGGGCCACAGGTTAGTCTATTGCAGTGTTTCCCAACCAGTGTTCCATGGAATCCTAGGGTTCCGCCAGAGGTTTCCTGGGGTTCCTAGAGCAATGGCCAATTGTCAATGACATGTTGGTGTCCTCTTTAGCTTGCCGAGACTGGTTTTCCAGCTAGGGCCCCAGGTTAGTCTATTGCAGTCTCGGCAAACTAAAGACATAAACAGTCATTTCTCTAGGAACCCTAGGATTCCATGGAACCATGGATGGGAAACGTTGCAATAGAGACTAATCTGGGGCACTACCTGGAAACCCAGTCTTGGTAAGCAAAAGAGGACACCAACAAATCATTGACAATTGGTCATTGAGGCAACCACTGGAGGAACCCTAGGATGGGAAGCGCTGCATTGATTATATGCTTATATGAATTATACCATGTCATGTACTCGTATACTTTTATACTAAACAATACATTTGAATTTAGCTACACGAGTTAACCACCTCAGAGGGGACAAAATGCCAATCAGGAAGGTATCCAGAGAGATGAGACCCTACACTTTCCCTTTCTCGGTGGGAGCCTTTCCCTATCGCTAATATGTCCCTCTGCCATTGTCCCTTTCCCTGCTCTACCCACTTTCATAAAGCATGCCAAACCTAGGGGCCGTGGGCTTAAATAGACTCTGGTACATCTAAGATGGCTACCAGAATCACATGGGAGGCCAGCATCCAATTAGATTGCTGCCTCAGTGATTTAGGAAACCATAGAGCAGTGATGGTGAACCTTGGCACCACAGATGTTTTGGAACTACATTTCCCATGATGCTCATGCACTCTGCAGTGTAGTTGAGTATCATGGGAAATGTAGTTCCTAAACATCTAGATTGCCAAGGTTCTCCATCACTGGTCTAGACTCCATGATTTCCACTCCCTCTGTATTGCATTGCAGCTGCGATTGAGCGCCACCTGCAGTGGTAATGGCACCTGCCTACATGCTAGATTTAGGATTTATAGTGGAACCTTGGATTACGAGCATAATCCGTTCCAGGAGAATGCTCGTAATTCAAAGTACTCACATATCAAAGCGAATTTCCCCATAGAAGTCAATAGAAACGAAAATAGTTTGTTCCACATTGCCTTCAATGGCATGCAATACTGCATGTGGATAGAGGTGGGGGGGTGCCGCCGGAGATCCTCGGAAATGGCCGTAAAGGCCGAGGACACCTTTGTAAACCTCGGAAAGATTCAGTTCCCGAGATTTGCAGAGGTCAGCCAAGGCTGCCCACGGGCCTTTCCTTGCATTTTAGAATGGCGCCAATCGGCTGTGATTGGCGCCGTTCGGTTCCTGTGCCCCCACCTCAGGTACTGCACACCGCTTTGACTTGAGTCCTGCTCGTATTGAGACAACGCTTGCAAACCGAGTCACGATTTTTAAAAATACAGGGCTCGTATTGCGCAACGCTCGTCAGCCGCGTTACTCGCAATCCGAGGTTCCACTGTACATTTTTCAGTCATTGACCACCAGGGAAGCGGCATGTTTAAGGTTGGGAATTGTATTTTCTCTCGTTACAGGTTTCTTCGAAGGTCTAGCCTTGCCTTTAAGCTATGAAAGTTTCCACCGCTCCTGGAAGAGAGTCCCAAGGCTTTCGGTTCCATTGTTAACAAAAGCCTTTTTTTTTCCCCATCCAGGCAGGAAAATCCCCGTCAGGTGGGCGCCGTCCTCCATAGCCTGCCTGAAGTTCTGCACATTAGCCAATTTCATAGCAGCTGGAGGGCCCAACATGCCTCCTGAATACATAAGAGCGCCTAACCAAGAAGGTTTATAATTCCGTAATTAGCTGTAATTAATGAACACAAAGTGAAGACTCATTCACAGTTTAAATTATCACATTAGCTGCTGTCACCCTCTGTATACACAAAACAGCAGGAATTCAATTATTTGATTCTTCAAAGCTAATTTAAAATTTAAGAAATGCCATTACAAGGAATAATAGGTAGAGGGAAAATGGAAATAAGCTCACGCAGTTGGTCGTCCTGAGGAGAAATATAATATCAACAGGGGAAGATTTGTGAATCTTTTACTGTCGCTCCCCAAGAAATAAATGTTGGAGTTCTTTGCTTACATTTAGGCAGCAGGTACTGGCAGAGTAAAGAGGGGAAGTGGCTCTAATTTATGGCCCTGTAGCGTTCCAATTAGAGAAAATCCGGGATGGTGTAGGCCGAAAAAGCCTGTTCATTAAATGCAGCCGTGACCGGCAACATATCGCCGCCGCCAGGTAACAAGCAATTTAAAACAATAAAAATCCTAAACTTGTTGTCATTTTTGCTGCCGTCGGTTTCCCCACTTTGTTCATCGCTTTCTGATGTAGAACTTGGCCCTGGAGCCTTATGATCAGGTGGCCATTTTGGATGGTTTCGGATCCAGGCTCGGCTCAGGCCTTGTCTCCTAGGACTGGGTGTAAAGTCTTGAAAATTTGGGGGAACAGACATCTGTCCCCTCCATTTACCACAGACCACCTTGTGTAGCCTTCCTAATGTGCAGACGGATGTAGCACCCTCCTAGTTAGGTGCTAGGGCAATTTAGTTCTTTGTGGCTCTTCTGTAATCAGTGGAGCAGTTGCTGATTGTTCTGGACTGGTCAGTCTCTCACGAGCTGCAAATTAATTTCTTTTTTTCTTGAGGGCTGTCTCATTGAGACCACGGGACCTGAGCCCTTGGAGGGGCCTGGGGGGCAAGCCTTCTTCCCACCAATTATGGGCACAGGACTATGGAGATCCCCCTCTGACCTTTTGGGGTTACAAAGAACACTTCTGCTTTCCCCTGGCATTATGTTCCAGTCACCCTGTGCCCATAATAGATACAGGGTGTGAATCAAGCATGAAAGAGTTAATCATGGGACTTATTTCTGTTTTGTGAATGGGATTAACATGGTTGACTCTAGATGATGATCTCTAACTTCACTTAATCGGCTCCAGACTGTTGGGTCCTCCGGACTGTTGGGTCCTCCGGACTGTTGGGGGCCTCCAGACTGTTGGGGGCCTCCAGACTGTTGGGGGCCTCCAGACTGTTGGGGGCCTCCAGACTGTTGGGGGCCTCCAGACTGTTGGGGGCCTCCAGACTGTTGGGGGCCTCCAGACTGTTGGGGGCCTCCAGACTGTTGGGGGCCTCCAGACTGTTGGGGGCCTCCAGACTGTTGGGGGCCTCCAGACTGTTGGGGGCCTCCAGACTGTTGGGGGCCTCCAGACTGTTGGGGGCCTCCAGACTGTTGGGGGCCTCCAGACTGTTGGGGGCCTCCAGACTGTTGGGGGCCTCCAGACTGTTGGGGGCCTCCAGACTGTTGGGGGCCTCCAGACTGTTGGGGGCCTCCAGACTGTTGGGGGCCTCCAGACTGTTGGGGGCCTCCAGACTGTTGGGGGCCTCCAGACTGTTGGGGGCCTCCAGACTGTTGGGGGCCTCCAGACTGTTGGGGGCCTCCAGACTGTTGGGGGCCTCCAGACTGTTGGGGCACATTTGGGATCTACAGTCCTAACCTAATATACCCTATGCAAGGATGCACCCAACCAAAGTGTGGCCTATTATGTACCCTATACAAGGATGCACCCAACCAAAGTGTGGCCTATTATGTACCCTATACAAGGATGCACCCAACCAAAGTGTGGCCTATTATGTACCCTATACAAGGATGCACCCAACCAAAGTGTGGCCTATTATGTACCCTATACAAGGATGCACCCAACCAAAGTGTGGCCTATTATGTACCCTATACAAGGATGCACCCAACCAAAGTGTGGCCTATTATGTACCCTATACAAGGATGCACCCAACCAAAGTGTGGCCTATTATGTACCCTATACAAGGATGCACCCAACCAAAGTGTGGCCTATTATGTACCCTATACAAGGATGCACCCAACCAAAGTGTGGCCTATTATGTACCCTATACAAGGATGCACCCAACCAAAGTGTGGCCTATTATGTACCCTATACAAGGATGCACCCAACCAAAGTGTGGCCTATTATGTACCCTATACAAGGATGCACCCAACCAAAGTGTGGCCTATTATGTACCCTATACAAGGATGCACCCAACCAAAGTGTGGCCTATTATGTACCCTATACAAGGATGCACCCAACCAAAGTGTGGCCTATTATGTACCCTATACAAGGATGCACCCAACCAAAGTGTGGCCTATTATGTACCCTATACAAGGATGCACCCAACCAAAGTGTGGCCTATTATGTACCCTATACAAGGATGCACCCAACTAAAGTGTGGCCTATTATGTACCCTATACAAGGATGCACCCAACTAAAGTGTGGCCTATTATGTACCCTATACAAGGATGCACCCAACTAAAGTGTGGCCTATTATGTACCCTATACAAGGATGCACCCAACTAAAGTGTGGCCTATTATGTACCCTATACAAGGATGCACCCAACTAAAGTGTGGCCTATTATGTACCCTATACAAGGATGCACCCAACTAAAGTGTGGCCTATTATGTACCCTATACAAGGATGCACCCAACTAAAGTGTGGTCTATTATGTACCCTATACAAGGATGCACCCAACTAAAGTGTGGCCTATTATGTACCCTATACAAGGATGCACCCAACTAAAGTGTGGCCTATTATGTACCCTATACAAGGATGCACCCAACTAAAGTGTGGCCTATTATGTACCCTATACAAGGATGCACCCAACTAAAGTGTGGCCTATTATGTACCCTATACAAGGATGCACCCAACTAAAGTGTGGTCTATTATGTACCCTATACAAGGATGCGTCCAATTTGCGTGTGCCTCTTCCGATGTCTCCCCAGCACAGTGAGGGAGGAGGGGAGAATCGGGTTTAATAAGCGGAGCCCCAGCTAGCAATGAACCTTTTTCTTTGCAGGCAGAGTATCAGAGGGGAAAGATGGAGTACTGGAAGTCTTTATGCCGCATTTACCACTGAAAATGAACCCCAAGGTGGAATTGTATTTTCTATCCCTGAGTTTTCTCCTGGAGGCTTCATTTCCTCTCCTGTGATGGACTGCTGAGCTGTGGTTTAGGCAGGCAGAGGGAAGACGCTGATAAGGAGACGACAGATGATTCTATTAAAGAATTGCAGCGGTAATTAATGAATGCCGCCGGTAATTGGGAAGGTGGAAGGCTCTGCGTTATTGCAGTGATAGGCAGGCACACACCGCACACCTCCCCCCCCCCACATTGCTTACCACTCGGTGATCGTTCTCCCCCTCCCTACCCTTCAGCACATCAGCATGCAGATCTGACACCGTTCCCAGTCTTGGCCTTATTGGACAGATTGGAGTTTTTGACACTTGCTGATGTTTCAGACCTTGGCCAGAGACCATTGGACGATGGTGACTGCACTGTCCACCAACTTTTTTTGCATTAATCCCATAGACTAAAGCTGCCTATTGGCCTTTTAAGGAAGTGACTGCAAAGAGGCTGCAGGTAATCGTCAGTCCTGAGTTGTAACCAGGGCTTTTTTTCTTATAGAATAGGTGAAGGAACCCCCATCTTTCTGAGTCCCCCTTTGTCTCCGCCCCCTACCTCTAAGCACTATCCCTTGGTTCCACCCCCTACCAACCTCCCAGTACCGCCCCTTTTAGAGAATACACAACCAAGTATCATTTTGTGGTGCTGAATAATTTGTCTGCAGCTAATAACCACTCTATTAGCACTATATTACCAAAAGTATTGGGACACCTGCCTTTACACGCACCTGAACTTTAATGGCATCCCAGTCTTAGTCTGAAGGGTTCAATATTGAGATGGCCCCGCCCATTGCAGCTATAACGGCTTCAACTCTGCTTTTTTATGTTATTTATTTTTTGTGAGATGTACTGATGCCATTTTTTTTTCTATTAAAGCAGGGAGTTCACCCGAAAAAAAAAAAAATATTAGATTCATGCTCATTTTGTGAAGGGGAATCGGGTAGTTTTTTTTTAAAATTGAAGCAGTACTTACCGTTTTAGAGTGATTTTCTCCGTCGCTTCCGGGTATGGTCTTCAGGACTGGGCGTTCCTATTTGATTGACAGGCTTCCGACGGTCGCATACACCGCGTCACGAGTAGCCGAAAGAAGCCGAACGTCGGTGCGGCTCTAGGGCCTCTGCCACAGACGCACCGACGTTCGGCTACTTTCGGAAAATCGTGACGCGATGTATGCGACCGTCGGAAGCCTGTCATCAAATAGAAACGCCCAGTCCCGCAGCCCATACCCAGAAGCGG
The DNA here is from genome assembly GCF_905171775.1 of Rana temporaria. Classification (NCBI taxonomy): domain Eukaryota; kingdom Metazoa; phylum Chordata; class Amphibia; order Anura; family Ranidae; genus Rana; species Rana temporaria. The sequence goes on along the minus strand of NC_053500.1, from coordinate 8,567,141 downwards.
CGGAGAAGATCGCTCTCTAAAACGGTAAGTACTGCTTCGATTTTAAAAAAACTACCCGATTCCCCTTGACAAAATGAGCCTCACTCTAATGTTAAAAATTAAGTTTCCGGGTGAACCTCCACTTTAAGTACTGATGCTTTATTTATTTTTTATTTATTTTTGTGAGTAGAGATGTACCAATACCATTTTTTTTTTTTCCCGAGTACCGATTGCTTTTTTATTTTATTTATATTTTGTGAGGAGCTGTACCGATGACATTTTTTTTTTCTATTAAGTACTGATGCTTTATTTATTATTTATTTATTTATTTTTGTGAGTAGAGATGTACCAATACCATATTTTTTTGAGTACTGATGCTTTATTTTTTGGGAGTAGAGATGTACCAATACCATTTTTTTTTTTTTTTTTTTTAGTACTAATGCTTTTTCTTTTTTTCTATTTTCCTTTTTTTATTGAATACTGATGCTTTTTTATTTTACTTCTTATTTTTTGTGAGTAGGGATGTACCGATACCATTTATTTTTATTGAATACTGATGCTTTATTTTTTGGGAGTAGAGATGTACCAATACCATTTTTTTTTTTTTTTTTTTTAGTACTGATGCTTTTTCTTTTTTTCTATTTTTCTTTTTTATTGAATACTGATGCTTTTTTATTTTATTTTTTCGGAAACTATTTGACGCATGCTCGAGAGCATGGCCGCCATCAGCAATTATGGGGCCCCTTACACAGCTTCAGACATGGGGGCCCCCCTGGAGCAGAGAACCGGGGGGGGGGTGCTGCCGCCTCAAATTTAGAAGCGGGGGGCTGCCGTGAATTGAGAAGCGGGGGGCGTGAATTGATGAGAAGTGGGGGGCTGACGATCGAAAAAAGGGGGGGGGGGTTGCCCTGGGGACCTCTGGGCCCCTTACAAAAAAATAAGTAATAATAAAAAAATATATATATATATATATATATATATATATATATATATATCTCCATCCATCTGGGGACCCTTGGTCCCTTTTAATAAAAAAAACTACAAATAAAAAAAATATATAAAAAAAAAAAATTTAAATATTTTTTTATAAAGAAAATTAAAAAAAGGGGGGGTTGCCATCTGGGGCCCTGGGGACCTCTGGGACCTTTAATAAAAACAAAAAAAAGTTATAAAAAAAAGATATAGAGAGATGGGGTTGCCATCCGGGGCCCTGGGGACCTCTGGGCCCCTTACAAAAAAGGGGTTGCTATCTGGGCCCCTGTGCCCCCCTGATGGCGGCCCTGCTCAGAAGCATTGAACTTTGTTTTCTCGCCTTGTCGTACGTCACCGCGTTCTTAACGCTCGAAAGTTTGGAGAACTTTCGTGTGACCGTTTGTATGCAAGGCAGGCTTGAGCGGAATTCCGTCGGGGAGAAAAACCCATCCAACTTTTTTCCGACGGAAATTCCGCTCGTGTGTACGTGGAATTAGTTGGGCCTGTAGACTGTTCAGAATTCTCGAACTCATTGGCTGAGTTCCATGTTTCTTACTAACATGCTTTTGTCAGGTTTTTGGATGTCTGAATTTTTCGGAGTTGACCAACCCTCCCCATCCAGTCTTGAGTGGTTGGTTACAGTAATAACACGGGTAGTCATAAAAGCCGGTCCTAATGATCCTTCACGTGTGTAACGTCTGACACAACACATCCTCGCGCAGCGCAGTGTTCTCCCGCCATGCTTTTGTCATTAGCTTGGCTTGGACATGCGGATCTAAAGCAGATGTTCACTTAGTGCGGAGCTTGGCTTTCTCCGGCGCGTAAAACTCGCCTGCAGTGTGTGCAAAGATTGGCAGCCGCGTCACCTTAATTCGGAGTAATGATTCCGTGCTCTGCAAACTATCAATGAGTTTTTTTAGGAACAAACCGCAGAAGAGGCCGCCTTGTGCCTTATTGGAAAACCATTTGTAAAACTTGTCAGACCTCTTTAGAGGTATCTGAAGGATTCTGGGAGCCATAAAAGGGGGGGCTTATAGGACATGGCTGGTCCTCCTAAGAGGGGGGGCTTCGAAGGATGACATTCTGCAGGCAAAGAAACACCTTGTGGGGTCCTCGGCTCTTAAAACTGGAGCAAGGGGAAACGTATATACACATAATCATAATGCTGGCCATTGGGAAAGATAAAGAACAGCTCCAGGCAATTATAAAACTGCTCTCTCCTGTAGCCGTTATTAATCCAGATAGTACAGTTACGTGGGGAAAAAAGGGGGAAAAGCTGCGCCAAGTAAATGAAAAATGTAATCTAGTATATGGTATTGGAAGATTGAGCCAAGGTAACAGTCCATATGAAGTACCAGTCCTCCTCTGAATGGCACCGCAGTGACTCCACATGAAGAAAAAGTTCCCAACCACCGTAATATAGACCTGCTTACCAAATGGAAAGCATTAAGGACATTTGGCTATAACCCAGCCACGGCCTTTAGCTTGCAATGCTGACCACTCGAACACACAGGAAGCAGACTGGATGGCTAGAAGTCTCCCCTAGGCGTCTCGTATATTACGTGTCCGTTATTCAGTCATACGCTCAAAGGGAAAGAAAGCTGACCATAGCGTTATACAATCTCAATTTATTAAAAAATATTGCACTTACATAGTTATATAGAAGAAAATCACATAAAAAAAATGCCAGCTGGCAAATACAGGAGTCTGTTCTCCTCTAAAGCAACGTGGTGAGGTCAGTACGTGCCCTCCCAGACGCGTTTCGTCACAGATGACGTTTTCAATGGGGAACCTGCCGGCTATCTTCAGCTGAAAGTTGTAAGAGGGCGAATGGAAGTCGATGGGTTGGAAGGGGGAGTTCTAAGACTGGGTGTCCTCAGTATCAGTGCTGGAACACGGTCGTCGGCCCCACGGCAAAGATCCCAAACTGCCCAGCTTTGTAACAGAATGAAGACGCCCCCATTCGTACAGTAAACCATTGCGCCCCTCCCGCCTACCCATAGGCGTGCGCACTGGGTGTGCCCAGGCACACCCTAATTACCCTGTGTACTATAGTGTGCAATATATCTCTGGAGATGTCTTTTACATTTTAAAGTGTTTTATTTGAACATTGTATGTAAATATATTCACAGGGCTTTCTCTGCTATTTGGCCCCAGTGGATCTTCAGGCCTTTTGCCTGCTTTCAGGCCCGTCGGAACCCGACAGGCAAAGCAAGCATTTGCCTGGGGCCCCCGAGCTGGCCAGGGGCCCCCGAGCTGGCCAGGGGCCCCCGAGCTGGCCAGGGGCCCCAGCAGGGAGGGCCCTTGCCACACCGCTGCATCCTTTTGCAGTCCGGTCGGCCGTGTACCATAACCGCGTGGTACAGGAGAATCGGGTTCCTGTTCCCGGCCGGACTGACAGGAAGTGCACACACTGAGTGTTTACTTCCTTTCAGTCCGGGCCCGGGAACAGCAAACTGAATCTCCTGTACTGCGCGGTTATGGTACACGGCCGACCGTACTGCAGGAGGATGCAGCGGTGCGGCAAGGGCCCTCCCTGCTGGGGCCCCTGTGCGGACACCAACATATGCCGGCGTGTGCGTGTGAGACGGAGGATAGAGGTAAGACGCCAACCCCTCCCCCCCCCCACTTCTCAACTTGAAATGTCACTTTTTTTTTGCTTGGGGCCCCCAAATGTCTTCGAACGGCCCTGCCCGCTTTGGTGTTTTTGTGGGGGAGCTGGTTTAGTGGTGGGGCGTCCTCTCTCTCTCGGGGGCCTGCCACCAACATCCCTCTCAAGGGAATGCTCCCAAGGATTTCTGTGTTGAGAAACTAAGAGTACCATCCTGTTCTTACATGTACAACATATCGGAATGTTTATCATGCCATCACAATGTATGTAAGTGAACCTTCATGAATTGTACTTTGAGTCTATAGTTGGGGAGTCCAGACTGCACCTGCCAACAGGCAGGAGGACAAGATGGTGGCACAAACCAAATTGCATGTGCCTTTATGGTATGTTTCGTACATCTCAGTGAGGTAGGTATCAAAAGAATTTTTATTTTATTTAAAAATGTTTAATATATACCGGTAGTTCCAGAATTTGCTTTTTTATGAAAGCTGATTGGGCTCAATACAAAAAATGTCCCTGGATTTCATTTTAAAAATCTGGTCACCTTAGAGCAGAGGGACGACCTCGCCACTCTTCCCTCATTTCCTAATAACAGGCTGAAGGTCAGGTGACCACCAGTATTATTAGGTCAGGTGACCACCAGTATTAGGTCAGGTGACCACCAGTATTATTAGGTCAGGTGACCACCAGTATTATTAGGTCAGGTGACCACCAGTATTATTAGGTCAGGTGACCACCAGTATTGGGTCAGGTGACCAGTATTATTATTTGGTCAGGTGACCACCAGTATTGGGTCAGGTGACCACCAGTATTGGGTCAGGTGACCACCAGTATTGGGTCAGGTGACCACCAGTATTGGGTCAAGTGACCACCAGTATTGGGTCAAGTGACCACCAGTATTGGGTCAGGTGACCACAGTATTGGGTCAAGTGACCACAGTATTATTGGGTCAGGTGAACACCAGTATTGGGTCGGGTGACCACCAGTATTTGGTCAGGTAACCACCAGTATTATAATTGGGTCAGGTGACCACCAGTATTGCCTACACTAGAGAAGTGAGGTCATTCCCCCTGTTGGCTGCACTATATAAATTACATAACTTCTGGACAGAATCGGATCCTTTGGAAGGTAAAATATCTCCCAGATGTTTCGACTCCGTTCGCCTTGAGTTCATCTTTTCCTCCATCGTACTCCATAATTGTAAGGGAATTGGCCGCTGTTGCACTTGGCGGAGGAGCCTTAGCTGTTTTTACTGTAAAATACAACCGCCAATTATCTGTTTATTTTTTTTTTTAGATGCGTCTGATTGTTTGGATATCTTTATGGTCTTTTGTTTCCTCCTCTGCGTCTTTTTGCCGTTTCCCCATAGGATGTCCCCCCCCCCCTTCTTCCCTCACCTATGTAACCTGTAAAGACATGGTGGCCATTTTTCTTCATCTTCACTAACAATTTGGTAATGAAGTATTGATTTTCACTTGCCCGCTTATGGCCCATATTAGATTTCCGCTGATAAACTGTGCAAAGGGAACTCTTCGCCTTCGCTGTCCCTTCCCCCCCGGCTGTCACCGAAACAAAGTATCGCCCAAGTAAGATAATGACCGCAAACACTGATGTAGTGCCGCGCGTTGCATCAATTTGTAGGCCCTGACGGGGGGGAGAGGGCCCAATTTTTCATCGTTTAATGTCTCGGTGTGCTGCACACAATCCAGTCCGGCTGCAAAACTCTGTTTTCAGCGCAATGTCCGCTTTCTATTTATAAGCCCTGTGGGATAGTTTGTCTAAAGAAATGTTTCTATTCACTGCGGCTATTACTACAGCACCTGGCCTGCCCAATCCAAGCCTTGCACTGGGGATCAATAGATCACCGTAAGTGGAAGAATTATTAAGTTTAAACAGAGCTCCAGCCAGCAAGCCTCTGAGCAATGTTAATCTTGTTCCAATGGTAATGCTTAACTGTGCAGCTGCCAGAGATTTGTTACGTTTGATTATTTGCAGTTTGCTTTATGGCTTTTCTTCCCCTCTCTTCTCTTGGAGTCTGTAATATGTCGGGAGCTTTACGTTTTAGAGACCCCCAAAAATGAGAGCTCGGCTGAGTTATGAAGGAGGGAGACGTCCATGAGATGCCGGCAAGGGGGGAAACACAAGTTGTCTGCCTAAAGCCTGGTACACACGATCGGATTTTCCGCAGACAAAGAGTAGGACTTTTGTCCGAAGGGCGTTGGCCATGAACTTGTCTTGCATTCAAACGGCAAAGAATTGTCGGCCAACAAACAAACAATGTGTTTTTTAAGCTCTTTAGCGCCACCCTTTGGCCAACTGTGTGTTATGGTGAGCATTCTGTACACACGATCAGATAATCAACAACACACAGATACAGGAGATGGTCAGAGACTGCGGACAGGATACAGGAGATGGTCGCAGACTGCGGACGGGATACAGGAGATGGTCGGAGACTGCGGACGGGATACAGGAGATGGTCGGAGACTGCGGACGGGATACAGGAGATGGTCGGAGACTGCGGACAGGATACAGGAGATGGTCGGAGACTGCGAACGGGATACAGGAGATGGTCGGAGACTGCGGACGGGATACAGGAGATGGTCGGAGACTGCGGACGGGATACAGGAGATGGTCGGAGACTGCGGACGGGATACAGGCGCTGGTCGGAGACTGCGGACGGGATAGAGGAGCTGGTCGGAGACTGCGGACGGGATAGAGGAGCTGGTCGGAGACTGCGGACGGGATAGAGGAGCTGGTCGGAGACTGCGGACGGGATAGAGGAGCTGGTCGGAGACTGCGGACGGGATAGAGGAGCTGGTCGGAGACTGCGGACGGGATAGAGGAGCTGGTCGGAGACTGCGGACGGGATAGAGGAGCTGGTCGGAGACTGCGGACGGGATAGAGGAGCTGGTCGGAGACTGCGGACGGGATAGAGGAGCTGGTCGGAGACTGCGGACGGGATAGAGGAGCTGGTCGGAGACTGCGGACGGGATAGAGGAGCTGGTCGGAGACTGCGGACGGGATAGAGGAGCTGGTCGGAGACTGCGGACGGGATAGAGGAGCTGGTCGGAGACTGCGGACGGGATAGAGGAGCTGGTCGGAGACTGCGGACGGGATAGAGGAGCTGGTCGGAGACTGCGGACGGGATAGAGGAGCTGGTCGGAGACTGCGGACGGGATAGAGGAGCTGGTCGGAGACTGCGGACGGGATAGAGGAGCTGGTCGGAGACTGCGGACGGGATAGAGGAGCTGGTCGGAGACTGCGGACGGGATAGAGGAGCTGGTCGGAGACTGCGGACGGGATAGAGGAGCTGGTCGGAGACTGCGGACGGGATAGAGGAGCTGGTCGGAGACTGCGGACGGGATACAGGAGCAAACAAAAAACTGTTTTTTAAGCTCTTTAGCGCCACCCTTTGGGCAACTTTGTGTTAAGTAGCATTCTTCCCACTGACTATCACACTAATGTATAATGAGTTGTAGAGATAGTGATAATTATCAGGGGTTCCCAGAGACCAGAAAGTTATTTCAAGGGTTGCTCTGTGTTCAAAAATTTTAGAAAGGCTTTCCTAGAATCATTGGCGTCGCTAGGGGGTGGCTATTGGGGCTATAGCCCAGAGTCTGGGGCCCATAGCCCTGAGTATCTTACGGGGGGTGCCCGCCCAAGTGTATGCCTTTCTTTACTTCGCTGCTATGGGCTCTAGCCCCAGATCTTTTGTAGACCTAGCAACAACTGTGCTTATGTCCTGCTAGGCCGGGAGCGTTGCTAGGTCTACAAAAGATCTGGGGCTAGAGCCCATAGCAGCAAAGTAAACAAAGGCATACACTTGGGCGGGCACCCCCCCCCCCCCCCCCCCGTAAGATACTCTGGGCTATAGGCCCCAGACTCAGGGCTTTAGCCCCCAATAGCCACCCCCTAGCAAAGCCACTGCTGCTAGGGCAGCCTGAGTATCTTACGGGGGGGTGCCCGCCCAAGTGTATGCCTTTCTTTACTTCGCTGCTATGGGCTCTAGCCCCAGATCTTTTGTAGACATAGCAACAACTGTGCTTATGTCCTGCTAGGCAGGGGCGTTGCTAGGTCTACAAAAGATCTGGGGCTAGAGCCCATAGCAGCGAAGTAAACAAAGGCATACACTTGGGCAGGCACCCCCCGTAAGATACTCAGGGCTATAGGCCCCAGACTCAGGGCTATAGCCCCAATAGCCACCCCCTAGCAACGCCCCTGCCTAGCAGGACATGAGCACAGTTATCACTGGTGTAAAAATGGATATTAATGAGTAAAATGCTCATCTTCGCCCATAACATGAGCTCTTGGCAATATTGTAAATCTTATCTTTGCCTACATTAGGCACCTCGGCCTGCGATTTATCCCATATGACAAATGCAGCTGGCTTTAATTTCCCAACTTGAAGAGACGTCTTCAGAACTCCCGCACGTTGGTAATATCCCCTTGTGCCATCTCCGTCCTGTTTAAACAGCCTCCCCGGCCTGGCTTTTAATCTGCGCCATATAGTCATTAATAATCTGATCTAATTAAGACACGCATTAAAAGCCAGTTAAAGTTAATTTAACGTAAAAATTCCAATAGAGTTTTATTAGATTTTCCTCATTAGATTAGCGTTATGGATTTTTAACGGATGTCTTAATTATACATTAACAGAATCGACGTGATACACAAAGTGCAATTCGGTCACGTCGGTGTGCTGATAAAAGGGAGACGGTACAATTACCATTCATGTTGTTAGGAGGGCCCTGATCGTGAAAGCTTACACTCTAAAAGGGAGGGGCAAGTGATAGAAGGCAATAACTGGGTGGGGATGAGTTGGTGGAGAAAGAAGTATCAGTTGGGTCGAGGCCTGATAGACTTCCTCAGATAGATGAGTCCCAAGGAATAAGTTGAAGGCAGAGTTGGGAATAGTGATTGAAGAAGAGAGTTCCAGAGAAAGGGAGAGGCTCTGGAGAAGTCCTGAAGGCGATGAAAGAGCGAGAGTACAGGAGGTCTTGTCTACTCCTTACAGGTAACTGCTTGGTTCCAGAATTGAAATTGTAGTTAGTGGGCCAGCGAGGAGGGAGTTGTAAAGCCAAGGTGAGAGAAGGTAGTGTTAGATGTGTAGCACCCTCTAGCGTTTGCTAGAAGTAGTTAGTGGAGGAAAATTTAGCTTGGCTGAGGGCCAGGCTTGGGTTGAATAACTAGGTCAGGGTTCAGTGACTCAGGGGCTGGATGACTCATCTGGCAGCCCTCTCTGGCACTTTTCCCCGGTCTGGAAGTTGGTAGAAACAGACAGGACAGCAGAGCAGTAGTCACTGGAGTGCATGCATACAGGAAGCGCGCGCGACCGTCACCGGGGCACATGCAGACAGGAGGTGAAGCGACTGTCACCGGAGGGCAGACAGGAAGCGGTGCGATCGTCACCGGATCGCATGCAGACAGGAAGCGGCGCGACTGTCACCGGAGTGCATGCAGACAGGAAGCGGCGCGACTGTCACCGGAGTGCATGCAGACAGGAAGCGGCGCGACTGTCACCGGAGTGCATGCAGACAGGAAGTGGTGGCCGGAGATTAGCAGCGCTGAGACGTAACAAAGGAAGAAAAGTGGTTACAATGATGTTTTGATACGTTTTCTGATAGGAAATGTTCTGGAATCAATGTGTGGTGGTGCACCGTAAAATATTTTCTTTTTTCATATTAAAATTTGTGGTTTCGTTTTCTCTCTTTATTCATATCTGGGGAGAAGTTTGACTCCAAAATGTGACAAAATTGCCTGACAGTCTGGCGGAAAATCTGAAAACACGATTTATCTCGTCAATCAACGTTGATGAGATGATATAACTTGATAACTGTAATCTGACAGCTCACAATGTATGTCTTATGATTGCTGAGGAGAGATTGGATCACTAGACGCCAACAGATCCACCGCGTTTGTATTGTGTGTGTTTTTTTTTTGGGGGGGGGGGGGGGGGTGTGTTGGTTTTAAGTAAAGTTTGGGATAAGGAAATCTTCATCCATTGGTCATGTGTCTTCTTCTTGACTCTTGGTGAACTCTGTGGGCCAGATTCATCAAGAGATACGACGGCGGATCTCCTGATCCGCCGTCGTGTCTGTGAGAGCCGACGGTCGGATCTGTGGGATCCCACGGTCGGAGCTATGCGACTGATTCATAAGAATCAGTTCCGCATAGATCTCCCTTAGATCCGACTGGTGTAAGTGACTTACACCAGTCGAATCTTAGGCTGTAATCTCCCGCCGGCCGCTAGGTGTCGTCGCTTTTTTTTAAACGTCGCATATGCAAGTGAGGAGAACCGCCGATTCACGTCCGTATGCCCGCCCGTCGCTCTTTTTCAACGTCGTTTGCGTTCGGCTTTTTCCGGTGGAGAGCTACCCCTGCTAATATGAGGGGTAGCTAATGTTAAGTATGGTCGACGTTCCCGCGCCGAGTTTTAAATTTGTTACGTCGTTTACGTAAGTACGTCGGGAATACGGATGGCCGTAAGTAAACTAGCCGCCGAAAACAATGACGTCCTAGCGACGTCATTTGGAGCATGCGCACTGGGCTTTTTCGCCGGCGGCGCATGCGCAGTTAAATCGGCGCGGGAACGCGCCTGATTTAAATTGTACACTCCCCCTAGCCGCGGAATTTGCATTCCGCCGGGGGGAGTTAGGATCCGACGGTGCAATTTGCGAGGTAAGTGCTTTATGAATCATGCACTAGCCTCGCTAAATTGCACCGGCGGATCGTAAAACAGGTAGATCTGGCGGATCTAAAGATCCGCAGAGCTACATGAATCTGGCCCTGTGTGTTTCCTCCAGATCTTCAGACATTTTACTTCCTGTAATAAAGACCGCTCCCTGCTCCTCTCCCTCCTTGTGCAGGGAGACTGGTCTTGTCTCCGCCCCCTCCTGTAGTGGGCCCCTCCCCCAGCTCTGCTCTCTGCACAGGCTATGTATAATACCCAGGTTTGTAAAGACATTTGGATTTATATCCTTTGTGGCTATTGAAGAATATATTTTATACCAGTTGAGCTCCGGGAGGTTCCACCCCCTTCATGACCAGACCATTTTTTTGCTATTCAGCACTGCGCTAATTTTATTGGCAATCATGCAACACTGTACCCAAATTCAATTGAGATTTCTTTGTTCCTCCCAAGACCTCCTTTGTCACCTCCTCCCATGTTCACCTCCAGGACTTCTCCAGAGCTTCTCCCATCCTTTGGAATTCACTACCCAAACCCTGTCCATCTCCAACTCTATCCACTTTTAGGCGATCCTTGAAAACTTATCCGGCCTCCACCTAACAACTGTATTTTTATTTTTATCCATCAGCTCATCCCACACTGTTATTACATTTTGTATCACTTGATCTTCCCTCTTAGATTGTAAGCTCTAATAATCAGGGCCCTCTTCTATTGAATTGTATTGTAGCTGTTGTAAATCACCATTTGCCATTTAATACAATGGCAAACCGCGGCAATACCACCCGCAATGCGCCATCTGCAGAGGCGCATTGCGGGCGGTATTAAGCCTTTATCGGCTGCTAGCGGGGGTTAATACTGCACCGCTAGCGGCCCGAATCCCGTGGCAATTCCGACGGTATGGTGCCGCAATTTTTAGCGGCGCTATACCGCGCCTCCCGCCCCAGTGTGAAAGGGGCCTTAGCGGTGCTTTACCAGCACATTGGGATTGCAGATGAGGCTTTGCTCGAAAAGCGCCCCAGTGTGAAAGGGGTCTAAGTGTCCAGTGATTATTCTCATTACTGCACATTATAGATATTTAATACCTGGCCAATCAGCAGGCCTGAGGCGTTTGCTGTGCATGCTGGGAAAGCTATTAAATATCACTTCCTGATTTTTCTCTTTCCCTCCAAGGATTCCCCTTGAGAGGATGTCTGTGTGATCCACCTATCTAGGCCTCAGGCCTTCAGGCCTAGACTGAGGTATGGAGTGTTGAGGGATCTCCTGTCATGGCAGATGCTGGATGAGGTGAAGTGCTACTCGTCATTTGGGGAAGCAAAGCTGCAGTTGTCCCACCACAGGGATAGTGAGTGACGGACTGAGGCGGGAAGTACCACATGAACCTTCCCACTGCTGTCCTGCCTCGTACCCCAAGACTGAGAAGACACATGAACCTGAACCTCGTACCCCAAGACTGAGAAGACACGGGCACCTCAGGTGACAAGGAGCCACAATTATAAGATGTATTCCATCCAGCAGAAGGATTACTATTAGTGAGAAGACCATGTATGAGATCAGAGACTGTGTCCCTCAGGTATCCTGCGCTCCCTCCACCCACTCTTCATGCATGTTCATTATTAAAACATCTAAAACATATTTAAAGTGACTGGCGCCCTCAATAAATCCACCACCACTCGGAAAAAGGACTTTCATCCCGAGAAGGAATGTGCCTGGGACATTTATCACCAAGTAAGTGGGTCTGGGACATTCGCATGTACCTATTGGGCATCGCTAGAGCCAAATGTGCCAGGACTGGTTACCGCTAGCGATATATATATATATATATACACACACAGGGCAGCTATCAGAAATTGTGGGGCCCCTTACACAGCTTCGTCCCACCCCATGCAATCCCATGTCTTCCTCCTCCAGTCCCATCTCCTCCGTCCCATTCCACCTCCAGTCCCATCTCCTCCATCCCATGTCCTCCTCCTCCAGTCAAATGTCCTCCATCCCATTCCTCCTCCTCTAGTCAAATGTCCTCCTCCATCCCATTCCTCCTCCAATCCCATCTCCTCCATCCCATTCCTCCTCCAGTCCCGTCTCCTCCATCCCATTCCTCCTCCAGTCCCATGTCCTCCATCCCATTCCTCCTCCATCCCATTCCTCCTCCAGTCCCATCTCCTCCATCCCATTCCTCCTCCATCCCATTCCTCCTCCAGTCCCATCTCCTCCCTCCTATTCCTCCTCCAGTCCCGTCTCCTTCATCCCATTCCTCCTCCAGTCCCGTCTCCTTCATCCCATTCCTCCTCCAGTCCCATCTCCTCCGTCCCATTCCTCCTCCAGTCCCGTCTCCTCCGTCCCATTCCTCCTCCAGTCCCGTCTCCTCCGTCCCATTCCTCCTCCAGTCCCGTCTCCTCCGTCCCATTCCTCCTCCAGTCCCGTCTCCTCCGTCCCATTCCTCCTCCAGTCCCGTCTCCTCTGTCCCATTCCTCCTCCAGTCCCGTCTCCTCTGTCCCATTCCTCCTCCAGTCCTGTCTCCTCCATCCCATTCCTCCTCCAGTCCCGTCTCCTCTGTCCCATTCCTCCTCCAGTCCCGTCTCCTCTGTCCCATTCCTCCTCCAGTCCCGTCTCCTCTGTCCCATTCCTCCTCCAGTCCTGTCTCCTCCATCCCATTCCTCCTCCAGTCCCATCTCCTCCCTCCCATTCCTCCTCCAGTCCCGTCTCCTGCATCCCATTCCTCCTCCAGTCCCGTCTCCTCCATCCCATTCCTCCTCCAGTCCCATCTCCTGCATCCCATTCCTCCTCCAGTCCCATCTCCTGCATCCCATTCCTCCTCCAGTCCCATCTCCTGCATCCCATTCCTCCTCCAGTCCCATCTCCTGCATCCCATTCCTCCTCCAGTCCCATCTCCTGCATCCCATTCCTCCTCCAGTCCCATCTCCTCCATCCCATTCCTCCTCCAGTCCCATCTCCTGCATCCCATTCCTCCTCCAGTCCCATCTCCTGCATCCCATTCCTCCTCCAGTCCCATCTCCTGCATCCCATTCCTTCTCCAGTCCCATCTCCTCCATCCCATTCCTTCTCCAGTCCCATCTCCTTCATCCCATTCCTCCTCCAGTCCCATCTCCTCCATCCCATTCCTCCTCCAGTCCCATTTTCTCCTCCATCCCATTCCTCCAGTCCCGTCTCCTCCATCCCATTCCTCCTCCAGTCCCATCTCCTGCATCCCATTCCTCCTCCAGTCCCATCTCCTGCATCCCATTCCTCCTCCAGTCCCATCTCCTGCATCCCATTCCTCCTCCAGTCCCATCTCCTGCATCCCATTCCTCCTCCAGTCCCATCTCCTGCATCCCATTCCTCCTCCAGTCCCATCTCCTGCATCCCATTCCTCCTCCAGTCCCATCTCCTGCATCCCATTCCTCCTCCAGTCCCATCTCCTGCATCCCATTCCTCCTCCAGTCCCATCTCCTGCATCCCATTCCTCCTCCAGTCCCATCTCCTCCATCCCATTCCTCCTCCAGTCCCATCTCCTGCATCCCATTCCTCCTCCAGTCCCATCTCCTGCATCCCATTCCTCCTCCAGTCCCATCTCCTGCATCCCATTCCTTCTCCAGTCCCATCTCCTCCATCCCATTCCTTCTCCAGTCCCATCTCCTTCATCCCATTCCTCCTCCAGTCCCATCTCCTCCATCCCATTCCTCCTCCAGTCCCATTTTCTCCTCCATCCCATTCCTCCTCCAGTCCCGTCTCCTCCATCCCATTCCTCCTCCAGTCCCGTCTCCTCCATCCCATTCCTCCTCCAGTCCCATCTCCTGCATCCCATTCCTCCAGTCCCATCTCCTCCATCCCATTCCTCCTCCTCCAGTCCCATCTCCTCCATCCCATTCCTCCTCCAGTCCCATTTTCTCCTACCAAAGAAAGGGGGAAGTGGGACAGAAAGGGAGACTGGAGGCAGGTGGGTTAAGTGGGGGAGTGTCACAGGAGGGGGCAGCAGGAACTGGATTGGGAAGTGTCATGGGAGGTCAGTGGGACAGGAGGGGAAAGTGTCATTGATGGGGAGGGGCAGCATCACAGATTAGAGGCATTGTATCAGATGGGGGGAGTGGGACAGGTGGGAGACAGTGTCACAGGTGGGGAGCAGCGGGACTCTGTGCAGGCCGGTCAAGTTCCTTCACCCCAAACTCGCTCATCCACGTCTTCATGGACCTTGCTTTGTGCACTGGTGTGCAGTCATGTTGGAACAGGAAGGGGCCGTCCCCAAATTGTTCCCACAAAGTTGGGAGCATAAAATTGTCCAAAATGTCTTGGTATGCTGACGTCTTAAGAGTTCCCTTCACTGGAACTAAGGGGCCAACCCAACACCTGAAAAACAATCCCCCACACCATAATCCCCCCTCCACCAAATGATTTGGACCAGTGCACAAAGCAAGGTCCATAAAGACATGGATGAACGAGTTAGGGGTGGAGGAACTTGACTGGCCTGCACAGAGTCCTGACCTCAACCCCATACAACACCTTTGCGATGAATTAGAGAGAAGACTGCGAGCCAGGCCTTCTCGTACAACATCAGAGCCTGACCTCACAATTGCTCTTCTGGAAGAATGGTCAAACATTCCCATAGACACTCTCCTAAACCTTGTGGACGGCCTTTCCAGAAGAGTTGAAGCTGTTATAGCTGCAAAGGGCGGGGCCAACTCAATATTGAACCCTACGGACTAAGACTGGGATGCCATTAAAGTTCATGTGCGTGTAAAGGCAGGCGTCCCAATACTTTTGGTAATATAGTGTATCTAAAAATGAATCAATCCTGATGTACTGACGGCCTATTCCATTTCTTGAGGCTCTAAAATGCCAGGACACTACAGATATCCCCCAATTAACCTCTTTTCGGCAAGCAGACAGTCCAAGGTGTTTAGTAAGAGGCATAGCGGGGTTTTTTGAGGGTGTCATTTTTTTTTGTGATAATTTTTTTTTAAAATTAAGAAATAAAAAAACGAAAAAACACTTTTTGTTTTCATACATCCTGTCACCAGTGCGGTACGGCGTCATATAACGGGCGTGGCGGCGATCAGGGACACTGACTGGTGACAGTACGATTTTTTTTTTTTATAATTCTTTTCTTTTATTACTTTTTATTACGATTTTTTTTAACACACCGGATCAATATAATGTTACCATAGAAACATTTTACTTGGTACACCCAGCGCGGCGGCCCTCCTCTCTGTTTACGCCCACAGAGGAGGAGGGGCCCGCGCTCGTGGGACACACACCGCTCTCTGGTGTCTGTAGCAGGGGGTGGTGTCTATACTGGAGGGAGAGGGGGTCTGTACTGAGGTGGGTGACACCATTTTTTTTTGCGCCAGTGCCAATTAGTGCCAATTGCCATCCAGTGCCATTTGCCAGTGGCAATACCAGTGCCACCATCCAGTGCCAATTAGTGCCACCTTCCATCTAGTGCCACCTGGCAGTGCAATCCAGTGCCACCTACCAGTGCCAACTAAAGCCATCAGTGCCACCTGCCAATGCCAACCAGTGCTAACTATTGCCACCTGCCAGTGCCACCTGCCAGCCAGTGCCACCTGCCAGTGCCACGTGCCATCTGCCAGTGCCAACCAGTGCCATCTGCCAATCAGTGCCACCTGCCAGTGTCAATTGGTGCCACCTGCCAATCAGTGCCATCTGCTAGTACCATCTTTCAGTGCCATCCAGTGCAACCTGCCAGTGCCAATAAGTGCCTTCTGCTAGTGCCATCTTCCAGTGCCAATTAGTGCCATCCAGTGCCACGAGCCAGTGGCACCAAAAAAAATAAAAAATCTCTAGTTGTGATTGGTCAAAGCTAATCACATGGTATACAAATGGGCTGTGATTGGCCCTGTTGTACAATGTGATCGAATTGACCAATCACAACTAGCAAACACAATTGTACACAATTAGATGGCATCCATTGTGTACAACTGTCACGTGACCTGCTGTGATTGGTCAAGGCGGTCACAATGGCACCGGTACTCTGATCAGTCATTGGCCCAACAACGAAGCCGCTGTTCAATCGCTCGATAACACAAATTGCTAATCAGCCAATCACGTGGCAGCAACGCAATGCATTTAGGCATCTAGACGTGGTGAAGACGACTTGCTGAAGTTCAAACTGAGCATCAGAATGGGGAAGAAAGGGGATTTCAGTGACTTTGAACGTGGCGTGGTTGTTGGTGTCGGACGGCCGGTCTGAGTATTTCTGGGATTTTCACGCACAACCATCTCTCAGCTTTACAGAGAATGGTGGGGAAAAGAGAAAATATCCAGTGATCGGCAGTTGTGTGGAGGAAAATGCATTGTTGATATCAGATGAGAATGGGCAGGCTGGTTCCAGAAGATAGAAAGACAACAGTAACTCAAATAACCCCTCGTTACACCCAAGGTATGCAGAATACCATCTCTGAACGCACAACACATCCAACCTTGAAGCAGATGGGCTACAGCAGCAGGTGTCACTCCTGTCGGCTAAGAACAGGAAACTGAGGCTACAATTGGCACAGGATCACCAAAGTTGGACACTAGGGCCCAGATTCTCAAAAGAGATACAACGACGCATCTCCAGATACGCTGTCGTATCTCTGCCTAGCGCCGTCGTATCTATGCGCCTGATTCTTAGAATCAGTTACGCATAGATTTCTATTAGATACGACCGGCGTAAGTCTCTTACACCGTCGGATCGTAACTGCAATTTTTTTTCCCCCACTAGGTGGCGCTTCCGTCGATTTCCCGCGTCGAGTATGCAAATTAGCTAGATGCACGAATTCCCGAACGTACGCGCGGCCGACGCAGTAAAGTTACGACGTTTACATTAGGCTTTTCCCGGCGTAAAGTTGCCCCTAGGTCTATGAGGCGCAGCCAATGTTAAGTATGGCCGTCGTTCCCACGTCGAAAATTTAAAAAGTTCCGTCGTTTGCGTAAGTCGTCCGTGAATGGTGCTGGACGGAATTTACGTCCACGTCAAAACCAATGACTTCCTTGCGACGTCATTAAGAGCAATGCACGCCGGGAAATTTTAGGGACGGCGCATGCGCAGTTCGTTCGGCGCGGGGACGCGCTTCATTTAAATGAAACACGCCCCCTACCCGCCGAATTTGAATTCCGCCGGGTGATTTACGCTACGCCGCCGCAACTTTACAGGCAAGTGCTTTGTGAATAAAGCACTTGCCTGAAAAACTTGCGGCGGCGTAAAGTAAATCAGATAGGTTACGCCGCTCTACGAGAATCTGACCCTAGAAGATTGGAAGAACGTTGCCGGGTCTGATGGGTTTCGATTTCAGCTGCGACACTCAGATGGTCGGGGTCAAAGCATGGATCCATCTATTATATTATTTTCTATTATATTCCTTTTTTTTCTTTCTATTCTATTTTATTCTCTTCGGAAACTCGAATTCGATTCGAATTTTGATCCAAATTTGAGTTTTATTCCAACGTTTTGTTTAGTTATTTTTGATTCGTTTTAAAAATTCATTACTATTGTCATCGGAATTTCCGAATGATGAAAAATGCGTCCGACTTTCGAATCGTGGCGAAACAAAAACCGCGCATTTCCAGACCCCAGTCCATGGAAGTGAAAACGAAGCGCACCCGTCCTCGAGTATTAGAGACTCAGCGGCAGATGGGATTTCTGCGTGTGTGGGTCTGCAGGTGTGTGGGGGGGATACGGAGTCGGTCGGAGGGGGGGTGTAGATAAGTCCATGAAGCTCCTCCCATGTCATTGCGGGGTAATGAGGCGCGGAGGGAAAATATACTTCTCAGCGGGTGAAATGGCTTCATTGAGATGTCGGGACGGATCCGTCCATCAATCACCGGCGAGGGTGGCGGCGTTTCCGTGCGATGAGTAGGT
Source organism: Rana temporaria (assembly GCF_905171775.1). Lineage (NCBI taxonomy): Eukaryota > Metazoa > Chordata > Amphibia > Anura > Ranidae > Rana > Rana temporaria. The sequence continues at coordinate 8,549,036 of NC_053500.1, read as the reverse complement.
CGGATGTGGTGCTGATGTGACGGGAGAAATGGGGGGGGGGAAGGGGAGGAGTCTGTCTCTATCCAAACGGGTGCAATTCGCAGTCGCCCCGCAAAGGGCATCTGATGGAACCGGTATCTGGTTAGGCAGCAAAGCCGCCATCAATCACTTTTTATTTCCAGGGTAGCGTAGTAAAAAAAATCGGTGATCTTTCTCTCTGCCGCGCCGCGCCCTACCGTTACGCAACGGTTCTCCCCTTCTTAAAGGAGCAGGCGTCTAAAAAAATTAGGCGGGCTTACGCCGGCCGATTTACGCTACGCCGCCGCAACTTACGGAGCAAGTGCTTTGAGAATACAGCAGTTGCCCGTCTAAGTTGCGGAGGAGTAACGTAAATCGGATACGTTACGCCGCCGCAAGAGATACGCCGCTGACTGAGAGTCTGGCCCTTTATTTTTATTTTGGATAGAGCACAGGAGGGTTATAGCCTCTCTCCTTTTTTTTTGTCCCCTCTGTGTCCCCATTGGGGAGATTTTTCTTCAGTTCCTGTCCCATTGCCAAAACAGGAAATGAGTGGAAATCCCTGCAAAGTGAGGGAATCCCCATTAGAAGTTTCCCCCTCTATTTCTGTTCTGGTGACAACCCACTTTTAATGCCACTAAAATGTCACCGGAGCATGAATGTCCCCAGCGGGAACACAGACAGGAAATAAAAACCCGACAGAGGTTCTAACCTGACCCAGCTCCAGCCAAAACAGAAACATATTTTATATATACTTTACTATGGAATATAAGTGAAATAAAAACACTAGCAGGTCGAGTTTTTTGTTGTAAAAGATGTATTTGATGACATCACTGGGTCTCTGTGCTTCTCTATGCAATGCAGGCAGATCATGGCAGGTGGGAGGGGCCAGCAGGGTGCTTCCTGAATACATCACAGCGCCCTGCCTCAGTACTTCTCTCGAGAACCCCGATGTAAGCACTGGGAGAAGTTATGCAAATATCAAAAGGCCATGATGGGCGGGTGTCAGTCTGGAGAAGTGGGCATTCCTAGGCAGGCTGTATTTGCATAGGTAATGCCCACATGTAATGCTGAAGGGCGTGCTCCTTGCCGAGCCATGCTTTGATTGGACGCAGCACGAGTTTGCCATCTGATTTTAGCCATTGATTTTGGTTAATGTCATGGCCACACTTTTTATTGAGCATCACTCAGTGGCGTAGCTACAGGGGTAGCAAGAGTGTCAGTCTGGAGAAGTGGGCGTTTCTAGGCAGGCCGTATTTGCATAGGTAATGCCCACATTTAATGCTGAAGGGCGTGCCCTTTGCCAAGCCATGCTTTGATTGGACACAGCTTATTTCAGCCAATGATTTTGCCTGTCATGGCCCCGCCTTCTATTGAGCATCACTCAGTGGCGTAGCTACAGGGGTCACAAGGGTGTCAGTCTGGAGAAGTGGGCGTTCCTAGGCAGGCTGTATTTGCATAGGTAATGCTGATGGGCGCGCCCCCTGCTGAGCCTGCCTAGGAACACCCACTTCTCCAGACTGACAACCTTACAACCTCTGTAGCTACACCACTGGTTGATGCTCAATAGAAGGCGGGGCCATAACATTAACCAAAATTATTGGCTGAAATCAGCTGCCAAACTTGTGCTGTGTGCAGGGGGGCGCGCCCATCAGCATTACCTATGCCCACATGTAACCTTTGGTTATTGTCATGGCCCCGCCTTCTATTGAGCATCAACCAGTGGCGTAGCTACAGAGGTCGCAAGGGTGTAAGTCTGGGGGAAGTGGGCGTTCCTAGGCAGGCTGTATTTGCATAGGTAACACCCACATGTGATGCTGAGCCTCCATGATTGAACTGAAATGCAGCACGAGTTTGGCATCTGATTTCACCCAATGATTTTGGCTGATGTCATGGCCACACTTTTTATTGAGCATCACTCAGTGGCGTAGCTACAGGGGTCACAAGGGTGTCAGTCTGGAGAAGTGGGCGTTCCTAGGTGGGCCGTATTTGCATAGGTAATGCCCACATGTAATGCTGAAGGGCGTGCCCCTTGCCAAGCCATGCTTTGATTGGACACCGCTTATTTCAGCTAATGATTTTGGCTGTCATGGCCCCGCCTTCTATTGAGCATCAACCAGTGGCGTAGCTACAGGGGTCGCAAGGGTGTCAGTCTGGGGGAAGTGGGCGTTCCTAGGCAGGCTGTATTTGCAAAGGTAACACCCACATGTGATGCTGAGCCTCCATGATTGAACTGAAATCCAAGGAATGAAAGGGGCGGGCCAGAGATTAGTGAAGGGCTAGATGATGCCGGATGTCCTCCAGCACAGGAAAAGAGGCGGGGCTCTGTCGGTCTTGCTGTCGCTTCTAATGCACATTATGAGAAGCTCACAGTGTGCAGTGAAATCAGAGGAAGCCATTTCAGTCCAGGAGAGGAGGCGGTACACCTGTGCAAGGCTGAAGGGGAAGGAGCCAGTACAACTGTGCAAGGCTGAAGGGGGAGGAGCCAGTACACCTGTGCAAGGCTGAAGGGGGAGGAGCCAGTACAACTGTGCAAGGCTGAAGGGGGAGGAGCCAGTACACCTGTGCAAGGCTGAAGGGGAGGAGCCAGTACACCTGTGCAAGGCTGAAGGGAGAGGAGCCAGTACACCTGTGCAAGGTTGAAGGGGAAGGGGCCAGTACACCTGTGCAAGGCTGAAGGGGGAGGGGCCAGTACACCTGTGCAAGGCTGAAGGGAGAGGAGCCAGTACACCTGTGCAAGGCTGAAGGGGAGGAGCCAGTACACCTGTGCAAGGCTGAAGGGGGAGGATCCAGTACAACTGCAAGGCTGAAGGGGGAGGAGCCAGTACACCTGTGCAAGGCTGAAGGGGGAGGAGCCAGTACACCTGTGCAAGGCTGAAGGGGGAGGAGCCAGTACACCTGTGCAAGGCTGAAGGGGAGGAGCCAGTACACCTGTGCTTGGCTCAAGGGGGAGGAGCCAGTACAACTGTGCAAGGCTGAAGGGGGAGGAGCCAGTACACATGTGCAAGGCTGAAGGGGAGGAGCCAGTACACCTGTGCAAGGCTCAAGGGGGAGAAGCCAGTACAACTGTGCAAGGCTGTAGGGGGAGGAGCCAGTACACCTGTGCAGGGCTGAAGGGGGAGGGGCCAGTACACCTGTGCAAGGCTGGAGGGGGAGGAGCCAGTACACCTGTGCAAGGCTGAAGGTGGAGGAGCCAGTACACCTGTGCAAGGCTGAAGGGGGAGGAGCCAGTACACCTGTGCAAGGCTGAAGGGGGAGGACCCAGTACACCTGTGCAAGGCTGAAAGGGGAGGAGCCAGTACACCTGTGCAAGGCTGAAGGGGGAGGAGCCAGTACACCTGTGCAAGGCTGAAGGGGGAGGAGCCAGTACACCTGTGCAAGGCTGAAGGGGAGGAGCCAGTACACCTGTGCAAGGCTGAAGGGGGAAGAGCCAGTACACCTGTGCAAGGCTGAAGGGGGAGGAGCCAGCACACCTGTGCAAGGCTGTGAAAGGCTGAAGGGGAGGCCGGATTCTTCCCTTTGAGTGGGGTAGGGTAGAGTCAGGACCCCTGACAGAAGTCTATTGTGGTGTCCCCGCTGGGAAGATTTACCTATTTTTTCTTACTGATTATGATAAGTGACACAGAAAGTGATGGGAAATCCAACATTTCACCAGAACAGGAAGTGGGGGGAAACGTCCCAGAGGGGACACCTATCTCGGTGACAACAAAGAGGGAGATTTGCTTTCATTTTCAAAGATTTCCTGTTCTTTCTCCAGGACAGGAAGTGAAGATCAATCAAGGGGGACACAGACTGCTGGGGGGGGGGGGGGGGGTCAGGAGAGAAGTCACTCCTACTTTTTCCATCCAAAACTAAACAGGTATCTTTGAAGATGATAAATCTGGATGAACCATCACAGTATTGTACAGCTGGACATGTATATGAAGATTGGAAGTCTTCCCCGCTGAAAACTTCCTGGGAATCAAAGACACTCCATTACAGGGCGTGCTGGGACCTCTAGTCCCCCCAGGAGCCGGGGGGGGGGGGCCGTTTCTAGAGCAGCTGCGTGTGGTCTGTGGTCCCGGAAGGGGGAGAGCCGCTGACAGGCCCGTTATAGAAGAGTTACTGCTTCACTTTCCCCGCTTTTGCTTCACCTTCTGCTAAACCGCTTAAACCCGGAATAATGGTGACCCAGCAGGCCGAGCGCTTCCTCTACCGGAACCTTCTCCGTCTTCACCCCCCCCCCCATTATATACGAGGCCGCAGAATGACCCCCCCCCCCGATCATGTGACTGGAGGAATAACACAGGAGATACATTGTATCCTTATCCACTGATCTATAGAAGGAGATACATTGTATCCTTATCCACTGATCCATAGAAGGAGATACATTGTATCCTTATCCACTGATCTATAGAAGGAGATACATTGTATCCTTATCCACTGATCCATAGAAAGAGATACATTGTATCCTTATCCACTGATCGTATAGAAGGAGATACATTGTATCCTTATCCACTGATGTATAGAAGGAGATACATTGTATCCTTATCCACTGATCGTATAGAAGGAGATACATTGTATCCTTATCCACTGATCGTATAGAAGGAGATACATTGTATCCTTATCCACTGATCGTATAGAAGGAGATACATTGTATCCTTATCCACTGATCGTATAGAAGGAGATACATTGTATCCTTATCCACTGATCTATAGAAGGAGATACATTGTATCCTTATCCACTGATCTATAGAAGGAGATACATTGTATCCTTATCCACTGATCTATAGAAGGAGATACATTGTATCCTTATCCACTGATCTATAGAAAGAGATACATTGTATCCTTATCCACTGATCCATAGAAGGAGATACATTGTATCCTTATCCACTGATCCATAGAAGGAGATACATTGTATCCTTATCCACTGATCTATAGAAGGAGATATATTGTATCCTTATCCACTGATCTATAGAAGGAGATACATTGTATCCTTATCCACTGATCGTATAGAAGGAGATACATTGTATCCTTATCCACTGATCGTATAGAAGGAGATACATTGTATCCTTATCCACTGATCGTATAGAAGGAGATACATTGTATCCTTATCCACTGATCGTATAGAAGGAGATACATTGTATCCTTATCCACTGATCGTATAGAAGGAGATACATTGTATCCTTATCCACTGATCTATAGAAGGAGATACATTGTATCCTTATCCACTGATCCATAGAAAGAGATACATTGTATCCTTATCCACTGATCGTATAGAAGGAGATACATTGTATCCTTATCCACTGATCTATAGAAAGATATACATTGTATCCTTATCCACTGATCTATAGAAGGAGATACATTGTATCCTTATCCACTGATCTATAGAAGGAGATACATTGGATCCTTATCCACTGATCGTATAGAAGGAGATACATTGTATCCTTATCCACTGATCGTATAGAAGGAGATACATTGTATCCTTATCCACTGATCTATAGAAGGAGATACATTGTATCCTTATCCACTGATCCATAGAAGGAGATACATTGTATCCTTATCCATTGATCTATAGAAGGAGATACATTGTATCCTTATCCATTGATCTATAGAAGGAGATACATTGTATCCTTATCCACTGATCCATAGAAGGAGATACATTGTATCCTTATCCACTGATCGTATAGGAGATACATTGTTTCCTTATCCACTGATCTATAGAAAGAGATACATTGTATCCTTATCCACTGATCGTATAGAAGGAGATACATTGTTTCCTTAGCCACTGATCCATAGAAGGAGATACATTGTATCCTTATCCACTGATCCATAGAAGGAGATACATTGTATCCTTATTCACTGATCTATAGAAGGAGATACATTGTATCCTTATCCACTGATCTATAGAAGGAGATACATTGTATCCTTATCCACTGATCCATAGAAGGAGATACATTGTGTCCTTATCCACTGATCTCTAGCAGGAGTGTAAAGGCAGGCGTCCCAACACTTACATTTAACATTCTGATCACCCCTGATGTTAACCCCTTCCCAGCCAGTGTCATTAGTACAGTGACAGTGCATATTTTTTAGCACTAATCACTGTATTAGTGTCACTGGTTTCCACAAAGTGTCAATTAGTGTCCGATTATCCATCGCCACATTGCAGTCCCGCCACCAATACTAGTAAATAAAAAAAATATCCCATAGTTTGTAGTAATTTTTCAATATACGCTTATTGGGATTTTTTTTTACCAAAAATATGTAGCAGAATATACATGTTGGCCTAAATTGATGAAGAAATTAGATTAAAAAAAAAATCGCTGAGTATGTTTTATAGCAGAAAGTAAAAATTATTGTCTTTTTTTATAGCGCAAAAAAAAAAAAAAACCTGCAGGGTGATCAAATACCACCAAAATAAATCTCTATTTGTGGGGAAAGACGCACATCAAATTTATTTGTGTACAATGTCGCACGGCCGTGCAAATTGTCAGTTAAAGTAACGCAGTGCGGTATCGCAAAAAATGACCTGCTCATGAAGGGGGGGGTAAATGTTCCCGGAGGTTACGTGGTTAAGGTGAAGCAGATTTGTATATCAGCCTGCTATGGTGCAGCAGAGTAACTGACAAAAATGTAAGAAGGGGCCACTGACACATGGGGGCCCCACTGCTCCTTTCCCGAAAACCTGGAATTTCTATAGGAACAAAAATCCCCACACAGAATCTTACCGCCCCCCAGAGTTATTACAAGGACTTCAGGGTGCAAGTGTGATCCAAGACTGGCCCCCAGTGGTCAAATTTCAGATTGCAGCAATTTTACATTCATTGTTTTGGGGCTTATTCTTAAATGTGCCCCCCGTCCCTTCCGAATCCCCGTCCCGTCCAGTCCACATCCCCGTCCCGTCCACATCCCAGTCCCGTTTACATCCCCGCCTCTTCCACATCCCAGTCCCGTCCAGATCCCCGTCCCGTCCACATCCCCGTCCCGTCCACATCCCCGTCCCGTCCACATCCCCGTCCCGTCCACATTCCCCGTCCCGTCCACATTCCCCGTCCCGTCCACATTCCCCGTCCCGTCCACATTCCCCGTCCCGTCCACATTCCCCGTCCCGTCCACATTCCCCGTCCCGTCCACATTCCCCGTCCCGTCCACATTCCCCGTCCCGTCCCGTCCACATCCCCGTCCCGTCCACATCCCCGTCCCGTCCACATCCCCGTCTCTTCCACATGCCCGTCCCGTCCACATCCCCGTCTCTTCCACATGCCCGTCCCGTCCACATCCTCGTCCCCTCCAGTGTGTCCACATCTCCGTCCCGTCCACATCCCAGTCTCTTCCACATCCCCGTCCCGTCCACATCCTCGTCCCGTCCACATCCTCGTCCCGTCCACATCCCCGTCCCGTCCACATCCCCGTCTCTTCCACATCCCCGTCATATTCACATCCCTGTCATGTCCACATCCCAGTCCCGTCCACATCCTAGTCCCGCTTACATCCCCGCCTCTTCCACATCCCCGTCCCGTCCACATCCCCGTCTCATCCACATCCCCGCCTCTTCCACATCCTCGTCCCGTCCACATCCCCGTCCCGTCCACATCCCCGTCTCTTCCACATCCCCGTCTCTTCCACATCCCCATCTCTTCCACATCCCCATCATATTCTCATCCCAGTCCCGTCCACATCCTAGTCCCGTTTACATCCCCGCCTCTTCCACATCTCCGTCCCGTCCACATCCCCGTCTCATCCACATCCCCGTCCCGTCCATCCCGTCCACATCCCCGTCCCATCCACATCCCCGTCTCGTCCACATCCCCGTCTGGTCCACATCCCGTCCCGTCTATCCCGTCCACATCCTCATCCCGTCCACATCCCCATCTCTTCCACATCCCCGTCTCTTCCACATCCCCGTCTCGTCCACAGCCCTGTCCCGTCTATCCCGTCCACATCCTCATCCCGTCCACATCCCCATCTCTTCCACATCCCCGTCTCGTCCACAGCCCTGTCCCGTCTATCCCGTCCACATCCTCATCCCGTCCACATCCCCATCTCTTCCACATCCCCATCCCGTCCACAGCCCCGTCTCTTCCACATCCTCGTCCACATCCCCGTCTCTTCCACATTCCAGTTCCATCCACATCCCGTCCCGTCCACATCCTCATCCCGTCCACATCCCCATCATGTCCACATCGCCGTCCTGTCCACATCCCATTCCCATCCACATCCCTGTCATGTCCACATCCCAGTCATGTCCACATCGCTGTCCCGTCCACATCCCTGTTCCATCCACATCCCAGTCCCGTCCACATGCCCGCCTTTTCCACATCCCCATCCCGTCCACATCCCTGTCTCTTCCACATCCCCGTCTCTTCCACATCCCCGTCTCTTCCACATCCCGTCTCGTCCACATCCCATCTCGTCCACATCCCTGTCCCGTCCGTCCACATCCCCGTCTCTTCCACAGCCCCGTCCCTTCCACATCCCCGTCCCTTCCACATCCCCGTCCCATCCATATCCAGAGGATGAAACAACGACATACAACACTCTCCACAAATGTCACTGATCACCACCACACCAGTCACGATGTCCCTGAACACCGCCACACCAGTCACGATGTCCCTGAACACCGCCACACCAGTCACGATGTCCCTGAACACCGCCACACCAGTCACGATGTCCCTGAACACCGCCACACCAATCACGATGTCCCTGATCACCGCCACACCAGTCACAATGTCCCTGACCACCGCCACACCAATCACGATGTCCCTAAACACCGCCACACCAGTCACGATGTCCCTGTTCACCACCACACCAGTCACGATGTTCCTGATCACCGCCACACCAGTCACGATGTCACTGATCACCGCCACACCAGTCACGATGTCCCTGAACACCGCCACACCAGTCACGATGTCCCTGAACACCGCCATACCAGTCACGATGTCACTGATCACCGCCACACCAATCACGATGTCCCTAAACACCGCCACACCAGTCACGATGTCCCTAAACACCGCCACACCAGTCACAATGTCCCTAAACACCGCCACACCAGTCACGATGTCCCTGAACACCGCCACACCAGTCACGATGTCCCTGATCACCGCCACACCAATCATGATGTCCCTGATCACCACCACACCAGTCACGATGTCACTGAACACCGCCACAGCAGCCACAGTGATGTCATGCTACTAAAACCCCACCAACTTACCTCCCCACCAATGAACTCCTGGAGATTGCATCCCTCACATCAGCACTTCTGAGGCTGGGCATTGCGCTGAAACTTGTCAGCAGCAGCCGGCAGTATAGACACGCCTCTGCGTTCTTTCTGCTGGGGGTTGACAAGGGAGGGAGAATCCGGGCCCAGCCAGTGTAACCGGGACAGTTGGAAAGCATGGAAATAGTATATGCAACTTTTTTGGGGTGTGTGTAGCAGCCCCTTGGGGGTGGGCTAACTCAAGGCTTTGCAATAGTGTGAATGAATGGGCCCTTAGTGTAAGTGAGCTTTTAGACTGGGATAAGAAACCCCCATGGCAGAAGGCAACCTATGGTCAGGGCCTGTGTCTGGGGGCTTTTATTTGCATCAGATGGGTTAGGCATTCCAAATAAAAGTCTATGGGGATGCAAGCACCTGAAGCAGGTCAATAGCAACCGTCAACCAATTCTGAATCATTTTCAAAGCATTTCAAACTAATGCCAGTGACACAAGTCCTAATAATAGTGAGCCTCCTTACCCATCATCACCCTGCCCAAATAAAAGGAAGTAGAAAACACATCAAAAGAGGACAAGAAGCAAATATGAGAAGGGGGATGATATCATGCAGTTCTAAAGTGCCTTTATAGGTTCTACAGATGGTAGTGTGGTGCCATCTAGTGGCAATATACAAGAATACAGGACTTGAAAAGGTCATTGTATCTCTCAAGTAACTGCGTGTTGTGAAATGACAGTTTAGCCCCATACACACTATCAGTTTTCCTGATGGTTTTCTCTTCAGGTTTACCAAAACCATCTAATACAGTGTTTCTCAATTCCAGTCCTCAGGCCCCCCCAACAGGTCAGGTTTTCAGGATTTCCCTCAGATGAAAAGGCTGTGGTGATTACTAAGGCAGTGAAACTGATCAAATCACCTGTGCAAAATAATGGAAATCCTGAAAACCTGACCTGTTGGGGGGGCCTGAGGACTGGAATTGAGAAACACTGATCTAATATGAGGTCAAACCTTAAGCGTTTCAATTTGAATGCAATCAGGCAGGTCCTTGTACTACATGGTTTTGGTAAACCTGAAGAGAAAACCAGCAGGAAAACTGATAGTGTGTATGGGGCTTTTCTCTGCTTTCCTGCATGCGGTTGCAGCTAAATAATCAATGGTGTTATTTATTCCTCCATAGTTTCCTGGAGTGGAGAGAACAGGACCTTCCCTGCCCCCTCCATACACACTATACAATCTCAATTAGCTCTACTGTGCTATGTAGCAGAAGAGCCTATCTGGTTGGATAGATTAACCACTTAAGACCCGGACCAAAATGCAGCTAAAGGACCCGGCCAGGTTTTGCGATTCGGCACTGCGTCGCTTTAACAGACAATTGCGCGGTCGTGCGACGTGGCTCCCAAACAAAATTGGCGTCCTTTTTTCCCCTCAAATAGAGCTTTCTTTTGGTGGTATTTGATCACCTCTGCGGTTTTTATTTTTTGCGCTATAAACAAAAATAGAGCGACAATTTTGAAAGAAATGCAATATTTTTTACTTTTTGCTATAATAAATATCCCCCAAAAATATATATATAATAAAACTTTTTTTTCCTCAGTTTAGGGCGATACGTATTCTTCTACCTATTTTTGGTAAAAAAAATCGCAATAAGCGTTTATCGGTTGGTTTGCGAAAAATTTTTATAGCGTTTACAAAATAGGGGATAGTTTTATTGCATTTTTATTAATTATTATTTTTTTTACTACTAATGTTGGCGATCAGCGTTTTTTTTTCATGACTGCGACATTATGGCGGACACTTCGGACAATTTTGACACATTTTTGGGACTATTGTCATTTTCACAGCAAAAAATGCATTTAAAATGCACTGATTACTGTGAAAATGACAATTGCAGTTTGGGAGTTAATCACAAGGGGGCGCTGATGGGGTTATGTTTCACCTAGTGTGTGTTTACAACTGTAGGGGGGTGTGGCTGTAGGTGTGACGTCATCGATTGTGTATTGCTATAAAAGGGAACACACGATCGATGCAGCCGCCACAGTGAAGAACGGGGAAGGTGAGTTTACACACAGCTCTCCTCGTTCTTCAGCTCCGGGGACCGACCGCGGGACTCCAGTGGCAATCGGGTCCGCAGCTGTACGTACCTGTACATGCTTGTGCTCAGCCGTGCCATTCTGCCGACGTAAATGTGCAGGAGGCGGTCCTTAAGTGGTTAAGTGGGTCCTCGTTAGACATTTGCAGTTCGTTTCGTTCCGAATCAAAATTTAATTCTCTCATTATTTGGAAATTCTGCTGTATCAGGGGCGAAATTCTAATTGTTTTCGAATTTCCGAAGAGAATAAAATTGTATCTTATATTTTATACTTGGAAATTCGGAAAAAAAAAAGAATAGAAAAGCATTAAAATAAAAAAAAAATTGAATAGGGTAAAACAGAACACAATAGAATAGGAAATAAAAGAACAGAATAGAAACTAATAGAATAGAAAAAACAATAGAATAAAATAGAAAGAATATAACCTTCTTCTGGAATTCGAATTTCAAGTAGAATAAATTTGATTAGAAAAGAATAGAACAGAAAAAAACAATAGAAGAAAAAAAAAAGGATATAACATCTTTTGACATTCAAATAAAAAAATAAATAAATAGAATAATAGAACAAACAATAGAATAGAAGGAATATATCAATATAACAATCTTACAAAATTTGAATAAAAAAGAAAAAGAATAGAAAAAACTGAAATTGAATAAAAAGAATAACTTCCAAAGTTTAAAATAGAATAAATGTGTTTTCTTATGGAATTTGAAAGAAAATTTTGGAAGAAATTAGAATCGTTTTTGAAAAAACGAAGAGAATAAAATAGAAGATAAAAGGAATAGAAAAGCATAAAAGTAGAAAAAAATTAGAATAGGATAAAAAACAGAATGGAAACTAATAGAATAGAATAGAAAAAACAATAGAATAAAATAAAAAAAATATAACCATCTTCTGGAAAATTTCAAATAGAAAAAAAAAACAGAATAGAAGGAATTTAACATTATAACCTTCTTTCAAATTTTGAAAAGAAAACAAAGAATAGCATGGAATAAACAGATTATAAACATCTTCCAAAGTTTCAAAGAGAATAAAAAAAAATAATAATTTCAAGTAGAATAAACTTGAATAGAAAAGAACAGATCAGAAAAAAACACAATAGAATAGAAGAAAAAGAAAAGAAAGGATATAACATCTTCTGAAATTCAAATAATAATAATAATAATAATAATAATAATAATAAAAAAGAATAGAACAAACAATAGAATAGAAGGAATATAACAATATAACCATCTTCCAAAATGTGAATAGAAAAGAATAGAAAAAACTGGAATTGAATAAAAAGAATAACCATCTTCCAAAGTTTAAAATAGAATAAATGTGTTTTCTTATGGAATTTTAATCGTTTTAGAATTTCTGAAAATAATAAAATAGAAAATAAAGGAATAGAAAAAAAATAGAATAGATATATAGACAGATAACGAAAGAAAATTTTGGAAGAAATTCTAATCATTTTTGAAATACCGAAGAGAATAAAATAGAAGATAAAAGGAATAGAAATACATAAAATAAAATAAAAATAGAATTGGATAAAACAGAACAAAAATAGAATAGGAAATAAAAGGACAGAATGGAAACTAATAGAATAGAACAAACAATAGAATAGAAGGAATAACAATATAACCATCTTCCAAAATTTGAATAAAAAAGAAAAGAATAGAAAAAAACGGAATTGAATAAAAAGAATAACCATCTTCCAAAGTTTAAAATATATTTTTTTTTATGGAATTCGAATCATTTTAGAATTTCTGAAAAGAAAATAAAGGAATAAAAAAAAAATAGAAGATAAAATGAATAGAAAAGCAGAAAATATAAAAAAATAATTAGAATAGAGTAAAACAGAACAACATAGAATAGGAAATAAAAGAACAGAATAAAAACTAATAGAATAGAATAGAAAAACAATAGACTAAAATAGAAAGAATATAACCATCTTCTGAAAATAAAAAATAGAATAGAACAATAGAATAGAAGTAATATAACATTATAACCTTCTTCCAAATTTAGAAAAGAAAAGAAAACACAGAATAGAATGGAATAAATAGATTATAACCATACTCCAAAGTTTCAAATAGAATTAAAATAATGTTTTGCTTATGGAATTTGAATTATTTTTGAATTTCCGAAGAGAATAAAATGGAAAATAAAGAAATAGAAAAGCATACAATAGAAAAATAAATAAATAGAATAGGGTAAAATAGAATAGAACAGAAACAAAAAGAATAGAATAACAATAGACTAAAATATTGAAAGAATATAACCATCTCCTGAAATTCGAATTTCAGGTAGAATAAATTTGAATAGAAAAGAACAGATCAGAAAAAAACACAATAGAATAGAAGAAGAAAAGAAAGAAAGGATATACCATCTTCTGAAATTCAAATAAAATCAATAAATAAATAAAATAGAACAAACAATAGAATAGAATAAATATCTTCCAAAATTTGAATAGAAAATAATAGAAATAACTAAAATGGAATAAAAAGAATAACCATCTTCCAAAGAGAAGAGTTTGGGGACGGCCACTTCCTGGTGGTGCGAATTGATGGCACAGTGGTGACAATTGACGGCACAGTGGCTGCGTTTGATGGCATGGCACAGTGGTGACAATTGACGGCACAGTGGCTGCGTTTGATGGCATGGCACAGTGGTGACAATTGATGGCACACTGGCTGCGTTTGATGGCATGGCACAGATGGACGGACATGAGCGCGGACCACCTGAATAACGGCAGCTGGTTGGCGGTATGGAAGTGCCTATCAGAACCAGCGTCTCTGATAGGCTTTCCGAGTACAGCCCTCGGGTCCCCGGAAGCTTATCCTCGGAATGCACGGTGGGTGCGTTCCTTGGATAAGACTGACAGGCGTTTCAGCCAATCAGGTTGGCCGGTTCAGGCTACCGGTAACCTGATTGGCTGAAGCGTCATCGAGGGCGGGAGAAGACATCGAGGGTCGAGGACGTGGATGGCTGACTCCAGTAAAGGTAGGTGCCGGGCGGGGGGGGGGAAAGGGGCATTTTACAGAGCACAGCGGCGACGAAGGGCACAGTGACAGCAATGGGCACAGTTGCGACAATAGGCACAATGGGGACAACTGGCACAGCGGCATGAATGGGCACAGTGGCGACAATTAAAGGACACAGTGGTGACAATTGGCACAGTGGTGACAATTGATGGCACAGTGGCTGCTTTTAATGGCATGGCACAGTGGTGCGAATTGATGGCACAGTGGCTGCATTTGATGGCATGGCCCAGTGGTGCGAATTGATGGCACAGTGGCTGCATTTGATGGCATGGCACAGTGACTGCATTTGATGGCATGGAACAGTGGTGCGAATTGATGGCACAGTGGCTGCGTTTGATGGCATGGAACAGTGGTGACAATTGATGACACAGTGGCTGTAGTTGATGGGCACAGTGAGGCTACAATTTTTTTTTCCGTTTGCACCCCTCCAAAAATTTTGAGCACCAGCCGCCACTGCCATCCTAGATCCCCCCAGAGGATCTCCCCCCAGTGTATAGATTGCATTCCTATTTTTGACACCCAAATGCATTAATTTTACATTGGTCTACATTGAACCTCATTTGCCATGTAGTTGCCCCACCCCATTCAGGTGTTCAGATCTTCTTGTAAGGTTTCCACATCCTGCGGAGACGTTATTGCCCTTCTTAGCTTAGTATCGTACGCAGAAACAGAGATCGAGTCGTTTACCCCATCCTCAAGGGAGTTTATGAACAGGATTGGTCCCAGCACAGAAACATGGGGGGCCCTCACTACCCATCCCTGACCATTCCGAGTACTCCCCATTTATCACCACCCTCTGAACTCGCCCTTGTAGCCAGTTTTCAATCCATGTACTCCCCCCTATGGTCCATGCCAACAGACCTTACTTTGTACAGTAAACGTTTACGGGGGAACTGTGCCAAATGCTTTTGCAAAGTCCAGATACGCCACGTCTACTGGTCTTCCTTTATCTAGATGGCGGCTCACCTCCTCATAGAAGGTTAATAGATTGGTTTGGCAAGAACGATTCTTCATGAATCCATGCTGATTACTGCTAATGACACCGGTCTCATTACTAAAATCCTGTATATAGTCCCTTATCATCCCCTCCAAGAGCTTGCATACTATTGATGTTAGGCTAACTGGTCTAATTCCCAGGGATGTATTTTGGGCCCTTTTTAAATATTGGTGCTACATTGGCTTTTCTCCAATCAGCTGGTACCATTCCAGTCAGTAGACTGTCAGTAAAAAATAGGAACAATGGTCGGGCAATTACTTAAAGCAGAGTTCCAACCACAATTAGCATTTTTTAAACGTATGTTCTTTCATCCTGCGTTTTTATACTATAAATCTGGTCACTTACTATTTTACAATCCGCCGCCGATCCGCATAGATATTCAAAAAAGATCGTTTATATATATGTCCACACCGTTGCCATTTTGCTTGTGGGCATTGTGAAGCCTACAGGCACTTACTTCCTGTAAGTCTTGGATGGGGAGTGATAATTGGACAGTGCACTGCATCCTGGGAAATTATGACACACATTTCCCAGGAGCATTAGAGGGAGATGATGTCAGAATCCTAGGTGGTTTCAAAGGCAGATTTTGTGGGACTGCATAGCAACAGGCATTTCCAGATGAGTAAAAAAAAAAAAAAAAATTTTTTTTCTTTTTTAGTCGTAAGCTACAGTTTAAAGCAAAATAGTTTTTTTGATGGAACCTCCACTTTAACTGTAGGGGTGCAACAGATTGTCATTGATCCGAACCGGTCAACGTCCGCAGATCGGCACACCACGCGATCCGCGGATTGAGCCCATCCCCATCCCCATCCCCATCGCGGCTTCGGCCTAGCTCCGGAGCAGCAGCCATCTTGGTAGACCCGGCGGCGGCCTAGGTGAGCTTCCCAGAGCGGCGCTGACTGGGGAGATGCAGACATTACAGTGAGGAGATGACGCGGACATTACAGTGAGGAGATGACGCGGACATTACAGTGAGGAGATGACGCGGACATTACAGTGGGGGGAGATGACGCGGACATTACAGTGGGGGGAGATGACGCGGACATTACAGTGGGGGGAGATGTGGACATTACAGTATGGGGGGGGAGATGTGGACATTACAGTGGGGAGATGACGCGGACATTACAGTGGGGGAGATGCGGACATTACAGTATGGGGGGAGATGTGGACATTACAGTATGGGGGGAGATGACGTGGACATTACCGTGGGGAAGATTTGGATATTAGTGGGGGGAGATGTGGACATTACAGTGGGGACTATATATGGTGGTAATCCGAAAAATGATCCGATCCGTGGCTCTGATCTGAGGAACGATCCGAATCGTGAGTTTTTTTGATCCGTTGCACCCCTACTTGACTGAGTTCCCTAAGTACCCTCAGGTGCAAGCCATCTGGTCCATGTGATTAAGGTTAAGTTTCCCCAAGTCTATTTCTAATTGTCCTCTGTTAGCCATGAGGGTGCTTCCTGTGACGTGTCATGAGGACAAACATTGCAGTTTTGGTTACTGAACCCCCGCCCCCCCCCCCCCGATTCCCTCGTGATGACTGAGAAAAAGAATAAATTCAATACCTTCGCCATCTCCCCATCCTTTGTAACCAGACGTCCTTCCTCATGGGGTCAATATGGTCTGCCCTCCATTTTTTTACCATTTATATAGTTAAAGAATTTCTCTGGATTTGTTTTGCTCTCCTCCTCTACGTGTCTTTCTTTTCTATCTTAGCCACCGTAATTGCACTCTTACATATCTAGTTGCATTCTTTGTAAAGTCTGAATGCCGATGATGATCGCTTAGCCTTGTATTTTTTTTTTAAGGCCTTCTACCTCTCCTTTATATGCATTTTTACATTAGAGTGTTAAGCCATCCAGGACTTTTTGTTCGCTTTTTAAATTCACATGCGTGTAAAGGGAGGCATCCCACTACTTTTGGCAATATATTGCATAATCTTACGGTAAGTTATTGAATAAAACAGTCTAGTGACGAAGTCTCTTTTGAGAGATGCAAGTAGTAACGCACAATAAAAACAGACATAAAAGACCATTAATCCCTTTTGAACCCGTGTTAAGTTTATTTTTCAAATAAAGAAAAAAAAAAAACAGACAAAAAAAAAAAAAGATTGGATTGCAAAACACCAAACCTGTATTTACAAAATCATTCTGAGATTCACATGGAATAAACATAACTTAAGCCAAAAACAAATAAATATAAAATAAAATAAAAACAGGATAATTTTCAACAGAAAAAAAATAAATACGAATGAAAGTAAATGAACAAGGAATATACAGCGGATATTCCATAACACTGAACGAACGGGGATTTATAAGAAAGGAGTCAAGCATGGTGGACTACATCAGACGGCTTCCCACAATAGGTTAGAAAGAACCAATGGAGGGGGATGCTGGGATTTGTAGTTGATCAGCAAAGCAGAAAAGCCCCTGCCTCTCCTATCAGGATTTGGTCTATTGGCTCACATTTACATCGTAATGTCACGTCTCCTTCTGGTTTGATGCTACTACCTTTAGTCCTAGAAGACTGGGCGGTTCCTGCACACTAGAAATCAGGCCTATAACTACGTGTGGAAAATTTTGGCATCTGGAACTCCCAATCTTCTGACCCCATTACATGAAAGCTGGTCAGTTACATTAGGTTACCACACTATCATTGTCCTATGGTGCTGTATTAAGTCTTAAGGAGAAGGAGCTGGGTCCGGAGCCGCTGCGTTGACCAAAGAAGCCGGGTCCGAAGCAGTTGCGTTGGCCAAAGAAGCCGGGTCCAGAGCCGCTGCGTTGGCCAAAGAAGCCGGGTCCAGAGCCGCTGCATTGGCCAAAGAAGCCGGGTCCAGAGCCGCTGCATTGGCCAAAGAAGCCGGGTCCAGAGCCGCTGCATTGGCCAAAGAAGCCGGGTCCAGAGCCGCTGCATTGGCCAAAGAAGCCGGGTCCAGAGCCGCTGCGTTGGCCAAAGAAGCCGGGTCCAGAGCCGCTGCGTTGGCCAAAGAAGCCGGGTCCAGAGCCGCTGCGTTGGCCAAAGAAGCCGGGTCCAGAGCCGCTGCGTTGGCCAAAGAAGCCGGGTCCAGAGCCGCTGCGTTGGCCAAAGAAGCCGGGTCCAGAGCCCCTGCGTTGGCCAAAGAAGCCGGGTCCAGAGCCACTGCATTGGCCAAAGAAGCCGGGTCCAGAGCCGCTGCGTTGCCCAAAGAAGCCGGGTCCAGAGCCGCTGCGTTGGCCAAAGAAGCCAGGGTCTGGAGCCGCTGCGTTGGCCAAAGAAGCCGGGTCCGGAGACGCTGCGTTGGCCAAGGGAGCAATAACATGACAAGGCCTACAATGCTCCTTGCAGGAACCGCCCTTTACCAGCTTTGTGTAGTGACAGCACAAGCGTGTCATGTTTTAATCTCAAAATCAAACTTCGCTTTAGAGGGGGACTCCAGCTCCAAAATAATTCCACAGCTTGTGCACCCTGCCCAGCATTTTCCAAGGGAGCTCTCTTAGGGCAACAAAAAAACCATCACGAGCAGGAATCTCCAAAAGAGGAAAAAAAAAAAAGACAAACCGATGTCCTATAGCTTACAGAAGCCCAAATAAAGTTGCCCGAGGGTGAAAACAGGTCAGGTCGGGACAGAAATTGGTCACTTGCTTCTTTACTTGGACCTGGAACAATTAAAGAAAGTCATAGGTCCAGACCTTCACTGGCTGAATTCCTGGTTAGTGAAGTAGGACTTTAGGCAACAGCATTGAACGCTAAACAAGGCACCAATGGCCCACTTGTCATTCTGCCCAGATAAGTTTCATTTTAGTGACTGGACACAACTAGGAAGTCACTGATCTACAAAACCCTCCCCAAGTACCTGCAAGAAAGGCGGCAGGCCTGCTAGTGCAAAAAAAGAGAAATCAATTCGGAAACAGCTGTACTGAGGGTCACTGTGAAGGTCATGACATAATCATTTTAGTAGTCCACAGCAAGGATAAAAAAAAAAAAAAAAAAAAAAAAAATAAAAAAAATGCAACAGCAGTACCAAGGAAAGTAACAAATTCATATTAAAGCAGACCTTCCATGCCAAATGAGCCCTGACCATCCAAAAAATAAATAAAAAAGCCATTTGTAAAAACAGATTGCCAACACTTCTGGATGACAGCGTTGTGCCTTCCAGTAGAGCTGTACTCTAGTAATGGGCTGGCAGAGGCGGCTCTAGGCTTTGTGAGGCACAAAACTTAGACATAATGGGTAAACAAAAAAAAATTCAAACAAATAAAAAAAAGCTGCACGGATCCAGCACACAGTGATTGAGCAAAGGCAAATTAGGCGCCATGTGTGTGTGAGACCTTAGGCGACCGCCTAATTAAAGAGCCGCCTCTGTGGGCTGGAGTATATCTCAGGGGCTTTCAAGCTCCTAGCTCTGCTGTAAGGCACAGTGTTGTAACCCAGAAGCTTTGGGATTGAAAGGGAGCTTCCAAAAAAATAACTCCATACCCTCTTTGGCATGGAGATCCATGTAGGGCTAGAGTGAAATTTTAGGGGCTTCCAAACTCCTAGATCTTCCATGAGGCATGGTGATGTTACCATGATTCATTGGGAGGCTGGAAATTTAGTTTTTTTTTGTCATGAAGGATTTAAACACACACATACCCTGTTTTTGGCATGGAGGATCCATGGAAGGCTGAAGGGCCTTTTTAGGCCTACAAACTCCTAGCTCTTCCAAGAGGCATGTTGAGGTCAAGTTGATTCATTGGGAGGCCACTTGCAAAACACCAGACCCTCCCCATGGCATGGAAGGTCCACTTTAAGACAACAGTAGTTTGCTCATGGGGAAGAAAAAAACCCATCAAAGTACACAGGAAATTCCCCGTTTACTTGGCGGTCAAAAAACAACCATCAACCCATCTTAGAAGGATCAGCAAACCCAGAAGAAAAGAAGGCACTTGATTTGAAATAAAAAGGGTTACCAATAATATATTCTGTAATACCCTCCCATGCCCCAACAGAAGAAGTTTGGTTAACACACATCAGCCTGGTCTAGGTTTAGCTGCCATCTTTGAGTTCAAGAAGGGCCACCATAAACACTTGGCTGCAATTTTCCATGGAGGTACCAAAACAGGAAGCCTAAATTCTGACAAGTCTCTGAAATGTTCATATGTTCATCCACAAATGTTCTTCTGGGCTTTTTTGTTTTAGTTTATTGTGGAAAGCAGCCCTTTCAGTGCGTAGATCAGATCAGGCCAAGTTCGTAAGGGGGAATTGGGTGTGCAGGTCCCACTTGAGGGTCAAAAATACAGCAACAAGACTTTGAAACGGGGAGGGGGGCACAGTGAACAGCATAGTAACAGTGCGAGATTAAGGCGTGGAAGAAAAAAAAAATCTGTTTTTCTATAAATACCTGAGGTATCTATACACACACACAAAAACAGTGGCCATGGAGAAAAACCTAATTTTTTTTTAACCATTTATTTGTTAATCAAGTCAACAAAATGGGAAACCAAAAGTTGTAGAATATCCACTTCATAAAAAAAAAAAAAAAAATTCAGCCCCAGTACACAAACCATCGGGGGGCGCTCAAGTATACAGAAATAAGTCTCCCATTAGATTTGGTAATTTTTCCTTTCAACAAGACTTTGCTCCAAGAACAATACAAATAAAAAATATAGATATCTATGAATTGTACATTCCCAGAGATGCGACTTCAGCAGGGACGCCTTCTGGCGCAACTTCCAACGAAAAAAAAAAAAAAAAAACACGGTAGAAAAATAAAGTTTAGTGTCGCTTGATAGTACAATCACAGCTTGCGTAGGAAGAAGGTTCCAGTATAGAAGAAAGGTAGCAGCTTGGTGAGCACTCACAGAATGCTTCCGATATCCTCCACAGCCCTGAAAAATAAGAGGATCAGTTACTACCAATGTTCAAACAGTACGGAGGAAAGACAACACATCGTCAAGCCGGGTATTAAAACACCCACTAAATACTATAGATCTCCTAGGCAGTGCCGGGAAAAGGTCATCCAGCGGCAAAGATGTCAAACTGTAGGGAAGTCATACTATGGAAGAGGACAGCTTTCCCCCTTCATGCCTTGTTTGTATAAAGATCGGCTATTCCGACAACAATTGTCCGATGGACGCGTTTTGTTGGATAATCCGACTGTCTGTACGTTCCATCGGACAATTGTTGTCGGAATTTTTGAAAACCAATGTTGGCTGTGCTCTCAAATTGTCTGACAACAAATGTGTTCCGTCGGATTATCCAATCGTCTGTACAAAAGTACAAACACACATGCTTTGAACCAATGCCAACCATCAGACAACAATAGCAGAAGTTTCCCAAAGGGTGTCAGTAAAGAGCTAAAAAAAAACACGTAGTTTGGTGAATGTTGGCTGAAAAAGTTCTGCCGTCTGTGTGCAGAACAAGTTCCCGGCCAACGCCCTTTGGACAAAAATCCACGGAGAAGTCAGCTGGAAGTCCGATCGTGTGTATGAGGCTTAAGGCAGTCTCTCAACCCTTGAAATAATTTTAAGGTCCAAAGGAATCCCTGATAAAAATACATTGGTGGTCAGTGGGAAGAACGTCTCTTTCTATTGGTGGCATGTAGGAAGAAAACTACTTATGTTGGTGGTCAATGGAAAGAATGCCCACCCTTTACAGTGGTGGTCAGAATGCTATCCTTCCAGGCAGCTAAAAAGAGCACTGGTATCATGCCGCTTTCTCTGTCAGGTTGCATTGGACCCAGAATTATGCAGGCACAAGCAAACTGGTCACGTCAGCCAAAGCTCAAGGAACACCTTTGAAACCCCTGGAGGAACCAACTGAGAATGGTTGGTATAAGGTGGAGGGGTCGTCCTTCAGGCTTTAGAAGCATCAGACTGTGGCCAGCGGGAGTTAATGCCCCATCGTTAGTATTAATGAAAGGAATAGGACCCCATCCCTGGGTGCCAGTGGGAGAAAGAGTGCCCCACCGCTGGGTGCCAGATAAAAGCTATTAAAGTGCCACATTTGGGCCCTGGGCCAGCAGTTTGAAGACCACTGGTATAAGGCATGAAGGGAAAAAGCAGTCTTCCATAACATGGCTCCCTACATTGTGGATGGATGACAAGCGATCTTTAATAAGCCGCTTGCCTTTAGAATGTCCAGTAATACAAATAGTGTGGCACTCAATGTGACCAATGTCTATGACTGAAACTCGAGAGCCTACATTGAATGGATGCTATGGGCTACTGCCAATAGCTACCCTTTGATAAGAAAAGTTTCCACTTACCCTTTAAGATGCTTCTAAGTGGTCTTTTCATTCGGTCCAAAAACTCGTTTCGATATCCGTTGATACAACGGAGTATTTTTCACTGTGGATGGAAACAGAGGGGTTCTTGTTAGATGGGACAAACAAAGCATAACCACCAATGATCAAACATGAAGATCAACCCTTCACTAAACAATTTACTTCCTAAAAAGAATGAGAACCAAACAAATGTTCTTAAAAACAAAAAAAGGTTATGAAATGCTGCTAGTGTATGGCCAAGCTTGAGTGGCTTCCAATTGGCACCCGACCTGCTAAAACCCTCACCAATCGTCCTAAACCCAGTTCAAAAAGATCAAGCTGCCCATTTGGAAGCCCATTTATAAATCACTTTTACAGCCCTTTGCCCCCGTTGAGCCATCACAAATACCCAGAGCATGGGGGAGCATGCGACCTCCTCCTAGGATGCAGTGTTGGGGGCCCAAGTAGCCAATCATATGAAGGAGGGGATGGACATTAGGCCTTTGTAAGCTCTTACAGGTCTACTGTATTGCAATTTCCCAAAAAAATTACAGCCCTTACCCCTGTTGAGCCATCAAAAATACCCACAGCATTGGGGGAACACGTGACCTCTTCCCAAGATGCAGTTTGGGCCTAGGGGGCCAGTCATATGGGAGAGGGAGTGGACTTAACCTTGTGTAAGCTCTGACGCTAGCCAATATGGAGCTTACACAGAGCTTACGTTGGGATTTATGGTTTTAGTCTATTATGTCCAAAAACAAGTGGGCAATGACACCTTTTATATCTAGATCAGAGGTCTCCAAACTTTCTAAACAAAGAGACAGTTTATTGTCCTTCAGACGGGCCAGTGGGAGTAGAAAGCTCAGGAAGTCTACTGTATTGCACTTCCCCAATAAAACGTACCTTCCATTGCAGAAGTAGATCCCTGACCAAGAGGCATGTTGGGGTTTCTGTATGATGGTCCAGCAGCTGTAGGTTGTTCATAGGACTTCAGGATGTTCCAGCGGGCATCTAACTCATACGGATGAGACACTTTGTTGGGTAATGGAGGGTTTACCGCCTTGCCGGGTGGAATTTCCCCACTCATAACACTGACTTGGCCGGGTTGCAGTCTTTTGGCCATCTCTGCATTCAAGTAAGCAGAAGAGACAGAGGCTGGGATATTGGGGTGCTTTACCCTTTTGGCGAAAGGTTCCCCAAGTTCTGGAGGAGCCATTCCAGGCCGGTTAAAGGGATGCTCGCCAGACCACACCGGCACCATGGGATAGGGACGTTCGATGGGCACCATTGTATTGCTTCTCTGACTGGTGGAAGGATTCCACTGAGGATGTCTTTGCTCAGGTTGTGGCATTCTCTCCAGAAGGTGCGTGATGCCTTGCAGGTCCGGCTGCATGTATCTGACATTTCTGGGTTGTTGGCCATTTTGTTGAACAGGATGATAGTTTGATGAGGTTGAACAGGATGATGCAACAGGTTTATTCTCCTGTTCTACACTTGGTGGTGGATTAACAACTTTGTTTGCCTGGGCCAATGCCCGTTTCGGTTTCTCGGTCACCTTTGGCTGTGGCGTTGGGCGACCCTTTAGCCTGGGTCTCTCCATCTGTAATGGGGACACGTCCACGCCCTGTAATGCTGGAGGACAACCGGTGCGTCTCATTTTCAACACGAGAGCTGGGTTTTTCCCCCTGACTTTATGGGCAGGTTCATAGTTCTGTTTGTGGGTGAGCCTTTGGTGTATGGACAACACCTCCGGGTATAAGGTTTTAAAGGTGCAATAAGGGCAGGTACGCATGGACAGTAAGGCACGGTTGTATAACTTTGCTGACAAGTTCTTGGTAGGCCTTATACACAAGTCCAGGGGAGCTGGATCAGCCTCTAAAACAGGGTCCAGGCCAAGAATTTCATTTTGGTCTCTATGTTGTTCTGTTGAGAGTTTCTCCTCTATTAAACAAGGTTCATCATCCAGGGTTTCTGCACAGGTCAAGAACATCTCTACGTCTCCATTTGCAGGCGGGGTTGGAGTTTTTGGAGGTTGGCAAGGAGTAGCTGCCCTGGTTTCCTCTAGCTTTGCCTTTGCTCCTTCACTCTTCTCAAGGGCCATTTCATTTTTTAGGCACTGGTTCGCACTTACAAGTTTGTTGCGCAGAGCGGACAAGCGTTTTGGTGGTTTGGCCATCAGCGGATCCTCTTTGTGATCATTTGTTGGTAGCTGGGATGGATGGGTTTCCTGGGGTTGGACAGCAGCAAGAGGCGGTTCAGGCAGCCTTTTAAGCAGCTGTAAGCTCTTACTGATGCTCTTCACTCGAGCGTTGGACTCTCCGGGTTTGAACTTGTGGTGTCTCTCCAGGTGATACCTCAAGGAGGTCTTCTGGGCAGCAGCATAGTCACAAAATTCACATTTGTACGGTTTTTCACCTAGAAAACAGAAGATTAGAACTTAAGAGTCTGTATTTGAGAAACAAATCCATATACACTGAGGAGTTTGGCAAAGTTGCATGCTCATGTTCTTGGAAATACCATTGTTACAGATCACTTTAATATTTAGCAAATCAGAGGATGAGGTTAGTGCAGAGATTGGCAACGCAGCATACCAAAGAGCCCAGGGTAGCAATTAACCTTCATAGGATGCCCACCGAGCCACTGCTCAATATTTGCAGCCATCTTGTAAAGATCATTAGACTATGTAAAGATCATTAGACTGCTATCTGGCACCCAAGAAGCTTGGCACCATTCAGATGTTGTCCTTTGGCTACCATAAAACCAAACCCAACTCAGAATGAAACTCTTCCACCCCTCAACTCCATATTTGGCAGAAGTAGAAACCCTCTGTATACCAGAATACATTCTGGCTATAGGTGACATCTGGCCCCCCGTAACACCAAAGCCCAACCCCACTCAGCGTGGGGCTCTTCCACCCCTCGACTTTGGATTAAGCAGAAGCCCTCTATAGAATAGGATACATTCAGTCCATCTCTGCAATACATGCACACCCCCCCCCCCGTGTCTCTTTAGATAAGCAGCAAGTACAGAAAAAAACCTTGCCACCAGGGTCGTCTTTAATGCAGGGCAAAAGGGGCTCAATACAGCTCCCCCTTGAGCCCGCACTGCCTGAAAATAGTTGGCAAGTGGATTCTGGAGGGTCCAATCAATATTAAAAAGATGACTATGCTTGCCACCTCCTAGAAATCCACCTTCTTCCTAACTTCCTGTTTAAACTGACAACAGTGCCTTACCTGTACTGGAATCCCAGCCAGTGTTGTCAGCTCTGCATCTTCTGCTGGATTACAGACCACCTCCACCCTTCGTACTTTGTTAAAGTGGAACTTTCAGGCAAAAAATTTTAATTCAGGACGGCCCCTTTTTTTAGTGCTGCTGAGGCAGCGTGTTATCTTAAGCTTCAAGTTAGGACCTCACTGGAGTCCTGGCTGCATAGGCAGGTGCACAGGGAATGCCAGGTGTGCCTGGGCACACCCTTATCACCCAGTGTGGCACATATTCCCTGTGTGGATCCCAACTTTTATTATATTGTAACAAATTAAAACTGCTGAGAGATATCTCTCTCTCAAAAATATAACACACAGGCGTTTGAGCTTTGGGGTGCACACCCTAATGCAATAGGCTGCGCACACCCATGCCTGGCTGTATAAATGTGCATTTTTCTTAAAGAGACAGAACAGGAGAAAGCATGCATGTTTTGTAGAGATACACTGAAAGGTTTTTTTTTTTTATGTGCCCAGACATACAATAAAAGGCTTATTATGCCCTTGGGTAACCCAACCAGCATTCTCGTTCTTACCTGTGTGGGTCCTGAGATGTATATTGAGGTAATAGTTGGAACGAAAAGACTTTCTGCAGTAGGCACATTGTCTGGAGGTTGGAAGGCCTTTATTCTGGCCAGCTGCTTGATCGTCTTCATTTTTATCTAAACAAAAAAATTTAAAATTAAATACTGCATTTAGAATTTACTTAAATTTACTTAAATTAAATACTGCATTTTTAAAAAAAAATTATAAATAAAAAGATTTTTAAAGAAGCCACAATATCAATAGGATAATCAAAAAAATTAAACTAGACAAGATCCTGCATAGAGATTTTTAGTACAGCCATACAAAAGGGTTTTGAATTGTTACTGGGCTGTAAAGCAGATACAGTTATAAAACTAAATCAGAGAGGAGGCACAGAACAGGTTTTACAGGTATGGTGTGACATCTGCTCTTATAGGCAGGATTTTTAACAAGTTTAAAATGGAGTACAGGTGCTAAAAAGGTCTAACTTGGACAAATAATGTTACTGGAGCACCACTAGGGTGCGCTACACCCTACAAAATGATTTAAAAGGAAAAGGTAAGGAGCGATCAGGGAAGTGAAATACCAGTTCTGCATTCTGATAAAAGGATTTCACAATTAGCATAGGCTGATGTTCCTCGGCTTAAGGTTTCTATTACTTTGCATAAGAATGCCATATTGCTACAGGTGACTAGAACAGTTCCTCGGTTAGATATGTTCCATAAATCAGACCCCTAAAAAGGTTTTAGAACCTAAAGCCACCATCACTTACCATTAGTTGCAGAATCACCACCGCCTTCTTCCCATTCGGACACATCTTCCATTTTGATCCCCTCAATATCATCCAGGTCAATGGAAGGATCGGGAGAGTCCCTAGCCAAGAGCCCATCATAACTGGCAGAGGACTCCGAGTCGCTCCTGTCCTTCCTGTGGACGCGGGAATGTAAGATGAGCTGGTGGTAGGTTTTAAACGATTTTCCACAGTTAATGCAGAGGGTTGACTTGTCCTGGATGTCAGAAGTTTTGTTTTCGACCTCAGTGGCAGGAATCTCCACCACATCAATTTTCAGGTCACACGAAATCTGCATTTCAGGACCCTCCTTGGCATCTTCATGCTTAAAGTTCTGCGGCTCTTCCGCAGGAGCAGGCTGCATAATTTTTACAGTATTCCAAAACTCTGCAATCTCGTCTTTGTCAGACGATGAGTCCGTGTCCATATGGACCTCAAAGAAAGGTTCCTTCACTTGACCGTGGCCTAGGGCAACTTTGCCTTTGGTCGCCAGTTGCCAGGCCTGGTAGGTATTGAACGGGTCCAGTTCCCCAATCCATTTGCGAGCGGTTTCGGGTTTTTTGACCGGTGCAGAAGCAGGCTTTAGGTTCAAGAAGCTCATAAAGCCCTCCTTGGTGTTTTGTACTCCATTGTTACCCTTCACATTTTCCTTAGGGGATTCAGAATTTGTTGGCTTGCCAGTCAGCTTTGAGCCCTTCATGTGCATTTTACTGTGGTCCATCAAGGTCTCCTTGTCGGGGAAGTAAAACCCACAGACCATGCAAAGTTTATAAGACGAGGTAAGGCTTTTGGGGATCTGCTCTTGTTCGATCTCATTGATGGTCACCGGAGGCTCAAAAACTGGTGGCTGAGGTTTGGTTTTTCCTCCCGTTCGGCTAGAATGGGTCTTTTTGTGATTCTTAAGAAACCATGGCTCTTTGAATCTTCTCCCGCAAATATTGCAAGAATAGGTGAAGGAGTCTTTGTGCTTTTTCATGTGGATCTCCAGGTCGGAGGACTCAACGAACGTTTGACCGCATACTTTACAGTCCGAGCCTTCGTTCTCATCTCTAACCTCCTCTACCGAAGACTCTGAGCTTCTTCTAAGTTTGTCCTGAGGACTGAGGAACTCCGCCTCGATGCGGAGAACCGTGGGCTCACACAGTGTCGGACGATGTTTGGTCAACACGTGTTTCCCCAGATCTTCGTGATGTCTGTAGGACTCGGTGCAAAACATGCAGTCGAAGTTGACGTCTCCCTCCGCCGGAAGCAAAAAGCTCTCTTGGAGGGTTCTTTGGGAGAGGAGGTTCCTACGCTTCATGGCCCGGGAAGAACGAGAGCTTTCCATCTGGGAACAAACAGAGCTGCCTATGCTGTCAGGACCATCTTCAAAATCAGAAAGGGACTGAATTGGCATCTTCACTGCCAGTTTTAAAACAAAGCAGGCAAATATTTCCCTTTTGGATGAGTGCAAAAGAACAAAATCGGGAGCATTCAGGAATCACAAGTAGCACCGAAAAAAATAAATAATAATAGGCGGCCTCTAGGGCTTGGCTTGGTACACAATGACAACCAGAAGAACTTTGATCAATACCATTTCCTCTCCAAGTCATATATAATCCATAGCAGACCTAGAAGAGAGAAGAAGAGGAAATTAGCAAGAGGTATAGGTCATTGCATTGTTGTACAAATCTCACATAGCTCAGAATTGTTGTTGTGCCGCTTTCTGAGAGCCTAGGATACATATACGATAAATACCTTCGCTATTATATCACCAACATCTACATACTACTGGTCAAGGTAGAGATGTGTACACTGGAATCTTTCATAAACATCCCATGGGCAAAGTTCCTTTTGTCTGAATTCAAGGGAGTTTTTCTGTGAGATGCAAGTCATGTTTGGAGTCACGAAAATCATTCAAAAGCTCCCCAACCACCCACATTTACATATCTTTACAAGGCCTCTCACCCTCCATGTGTTATGCTAACAAGGGCCCGGGCCGTGCCTTCACTTAACGATGCTGCAAACATTGGGTGTGAACTATTCTACAGTTCAGAGAATGAAGAAGAAAGAAGAAAAAACGGATACAACTGTAACAGTTTTGTCTTATTCCAAACTTCAGGAGGACTTTTCATATTTTTCTGGAGAGCAGAAGACTCACAACTAACTAGATTAGTTTTTTTTTTTTTTGCAAATAATAACACTTACAAAAAAATAAAAAAAATAATACAAAGTCATGTATGCTGAGAAAGAATTATGTTTAATGTGTGTAAATATATATATATATATATATATATAGTCAGGTTGAAAAAAAAGACACAAGTTCAACCATATAAAAAAAAAAAAAAATTATAATAAAAATATATATATATAAATAATGTATTTATTTATATTAATTATAATCCCATATACCCACAGTTGATCCAGAGGAAGGCAAAAAACCCCAGCAGAGCATGATCCAATTTTGCTATATATATTATATATATATATATATAAAAATTGGATCATGCTCTGCTGGGGTTTTTCGTCTTCCTCTGGATCAATTGTGGGTATATGGGATTGTAATATAGATAGATATATTATATGTCAGGTTGAAAAAAAGACACAAGTTCAACTATATATATATATATATATATATAAATCATATGTGTGTACGCATAATAAAATGCATTGAAGTTATTGATTGCACTTCTAACAGATGCAATTTGGGTTTCTGTTTATTATTTGCATATGTGAAATACCCAATCTGGATTGTTATGTGAATAATAAAATTATTGCAAAAAATAAAAGTACAAATATATATATATACACACACACACACACACACACACACACATTATATATATATATATATATATATATATATATATATATATATATATATATATATATATATATATATATATATATAAAAATAATATATTATATTTAAGAAATAAAAACCTAATAGTATGGAGAGATTATATATATATATATATATATATATATAATCTCCATACTATTAGGTTTTTATTTCTTAAATATAATATATAATATATTTTTTTATATATATCACACAAAATAATAAAAAAAAAAAAAGGAATAGAAAACAACATTATAGTAAGGGAGAAAAAAAATTGAATAACAAAGCGCTGCATAAATTGACAGTACTATACAAGTACCTGGAATAAATAAAATAAATCTGTTAATAATATTAAGATTTTATATATATATATATATATATATATATATATATATATATATATATATATATATATATATATATATTCGCTTTATTCAAAAAAAAAAAAATTTTTAAAGATGCCTTTTTGCCCCAAAACAAACGTGTTGCTTACCATTGCCATACAGCAATCAAGCACCACCCAGTAGAATGAGAAGGCCACCAAGCGGCCTACAGTAACCCGACCTATGGCCAACCTATGCGACTTTCCTATACCCAATATCCCAAACATTTCATCCCAGCTCTCCCAGTAACACATAAGTGACAAACAACTACTAACCAGGGAATAAAAAGGAAAACAAAAATGGCTTCTTAATACATGAAACTCTTCCTGTTCCCCTTTGTTTTTTGGACTCCACCAGCCAAACTTTTCATTCTTGGAAGGATAACTCAATCAATTTGAATTGAGCTGCTGGCAGATAAGCCACTTTGGAAAAGATAGCATAGTTAAAGAGCTGCCTCCTCCTCCCCCCTTCTCTCTCTCTCTCCTTTTTGTGTTAATGAAGGTGGGGGGTTGAACAAGGAAACAGTAGCAATGCCTGTGCAGCAACAGCCATTGGAAATTAGCATTTAGAAGAAGAAAAACTTTAGGCACATGGCAGGAGAGAGGCGAGTGCTGGAGTGGAATAGGTGATCTTGTAGAAGATAAAGGGGAGGGAGGATTCAACACAGTGGTGACTGGCGGACATATTGCAGAAGAACGCTGGAGAGGGAAGCCCTGTGGGCGAGCTGATTAACCCCACTCCTGCCAGACAATGGGATCACCAAAACTGAGAGGGGGGGGGGGGGGCATATGCAGCATAAAACTTGGGAGGGGGGCACATGCAGCATACAAACTTGGGAGGGGGCACATGCAGCATACAAACTTGGTAGGGGGGGGCACATGCAGCATACAAACTTGGGAGGGGGGCACAAGGAGCATACAAACTTGGGAGGGGGGCACATGCAGCATACAAACTTGGGAGGGGGGCACATGCAGCATACAAACTTGGGAGGGGGCACATGCAGCATACAAACTTGGGAGGGGGGGGGGGGGCTGGGTGATACAAACCTGGCTGGGGGTGGCACACAGACCTGGCTAAGGGGGGCACCCAGCTTCTCCAAACTCTGCCTGCACTCTTCTAGCTGGATTGATTAGTCAGCAAGTGTGTGCTGAGCCCAGAATAGAGGCTGCACTGAGTTCTCCCAGCTGCCCTGGGCTTCTTCATTATCACAGCCACCCCCCTCCAGCCCCACTCATCCCTTATTATTATTATTATTGTTGTTGTTACAATGTTTCCTATTGATAGATTTATTATCAAAATACACCATCTGATCCCAACAACAACAGGAGTGCATTGTGTACACAGGCAGAGAACTACTGACTTCCTTCTTCCCCTCCACTTCTTCTCATTTCTCTGCTCAGAGAAGAAAAAAAAACGACTTCTCTCTTCAAGGTCAGTGCACAGAACTCCAGTCCCAATATTCTGCTACTACCCACAATGCCCCTGTCTCCCCCCCCCCCCCCCCAGGCAGCACGTTAGATCCAATACTGAACAATGCAGAAATAATGGATCATCATAGAGAAGAAGACATTGTATGATTGGCAGTCCCTGAGAAGATCATTATACAGAGGAGACCTACCGAGTGATAGACGCTGGCTGCAGATCTGTGTGTGTGTGATGGCTTCCTGTTCATCTGCCTCTTCCCCAGGACACAAGAAGACCCCCCCCCCCCCCCATGTGTCTGCAACTTACTCAACTCACCGACAATACAACACACTCCACTTATTACACTCACACACAATGTATACACACTGATCACACTCTATATACAATGTATACACCGATCACTATATTTAGAGAGATCATTCTACATAGATACAAATGTATACACCGATCGTTATACATTATATACACAAGATCATCCTAGACAGATACAATGTATACACCGATCACTATATAGAGATACAATGTATACACCGATCACTATATAGAGATACAATGTATACACCGATCACTATATAGAGATACAATGTATATAGAGATCACTATATAGAGATACAATGTATACACCGATCACTATATAGAGATACAATGTATACACCGATCACTATATAGAGATACAATGTATACACCGATCACTATACACAGATACAATGTATACACCGATCACTATATAGAGATACAATGTATACACCGATCACTATATAGAGATACAATGTATACACCGATCACTAGGAAGGAACAGGAGATAGAACGTATGAGATCACTCGATTTTGATCATCCTGAGTAGATACAATGTATACGCGGCAGCGATCAATAATAATAATAATAATAATAATAAAGTACTTTTGTCGGCGTCTAATATCAGAGGAGAGAAGTAGAGAATAGTGGAGAGGAGAGTAGATAGGAATGGGGGGTGGGGGGGTATGAAGAATGGAGTTGGAGAAGTTTGGTGCGGGCGGCGCACACTGGAGGGTTACCTGCAGTCATGGATGGATGGATGGATGGATGGAGAGTCTACCTGCTGGTGGAGGCGGCGATGATGATGATGAAGATGTTGATGACTCTTCTTCTCCGTCGTCTTCTTCTTCTTCTCATTTTTGGGAGATCACTTCCTGGGTGTGATGAGATCTCATCTCCATATTTCTGTCCTACACCAGTCCCCGCCCCCTCCTCCTTCTCCCTCTACTACTACTTGTCTCTTCTTCTTCTACATGTGTATTGGAGTGATCCCCACCCCCCTCCATATCAATACACGGACACTCCCCCAATAACATTACCTACCTAGGAACCCCACCCCATAATACTTCTCCACCCCCCAGTATCTGTCCACACCGTTCCCCCAGACAATACTTCTCTCTGACATCACTACCTGTGCCCCCCAATATTATCACCTGTACCCCCTAATACTATCACCTGTACCCCCCAATATTATCACCTGTACCCCCTATTATCACCTGTGCCCCCCAATATTATCACCTGTACCCCCTAATACTATCACCTGTACCCCCCAATATTATCACCTGTACCCCCTATTATCACCTGTACCCCCCAATATTATCACCTGTACCCCCTAATACTATCACCTGTACCCCCTAATACTATCACCTGTACCCCCTAATACTATCACCTGTACCCCCTCCATATCAATACACGGACACTCCCCCAATAACATTACCTACCTAGGAACCCCTCCCCATAATACTTCTCCACCCCCCACACCCCAGTATCAGTCCACACCGTTCCCCCAGACAATACTTCTCTCTAACCTGTGCCCCCCCAATATTATCACCTGTACCCCCTAATATTATCACCTGTACCCCCTAATATTATCACCTGTACCCCCCAATATTATCACCTGTACCCCCTAATATTATCACCTGTACCCCCTAATATTATCACCTGTACCCCCCAATATTATCACCTGTACCCCCCAATATTATCACCTGTACCCCCTAATACTATCACATGTACCCCCTAATATTATCACCTGTACCCCCTAATACTATCACATGTACCCCCTAATATTATCACCTGTACCCTCCAATATTATCACCTGTGCCCCCCTAATATTATCACCTGTAATACCTTATATTATCACCTGTACCTCCTAATACTATCACGTGTACCCCCTAATATTATCACCTGTAATACCTTATATTATCACCTGTGCCCCCAGTATTATTACCTGTGCCCCCCAATACCACTACCTGTGCCCCCCCTAATATCACTACCTGTGCCAACTCCCCTCCAATGCCACTACCTGTGCCCCACTAATACTACTACCTGTGTCCCCTCCCCCCAATATCACTATCTTTCCCCCACTAATACCACTACCTGTGCCCCCCTGAATATCACTACCCGTGCCCCTCTCCCCAATATCACTACCTGTGCCCCCTCCCCCAATATCACTACCTGTGCCCCCTCCCCCAATATCACTACCTGTTCCCTCTCCCACCTAATATCACTACCTGTGCCCCCTCCCCCCTAATATCACTACCTGTGCCCCAATAATACTACTACCTGTGTCCCCTCCCCCCAATATCACTACCTGTTCCCCCTAATATCACTACCTGTGCCCCAATAATACTACTACCTGTGTCCCCTCCCCCCAATATCACTACCTGTTCCCCCTCCCCACTAATATCACTACCTGTGCCCCCTCCTCCCCCCAATATCACTACCTGTTCCCCCTAATATCACTACCTGTGTCCCTTCCCCACTAATATCACTACCTGTGCCCCCTCCTCCCCTAATATCACTACCTGTGCCCCCCCCCCCCAATACCAATACCCGTGCCCCTCCCCCCAATACCACTACCTGTGCCCCCTCCCCCCAATACCATTACCTGTGCCCTCCCCAATACCACTACCTGTGCCCATCCCCCTAATACTCACTAACCTGTGAAACCCCCCCTCCCCCCCAAGGCTGGCCATACACAATACCATTTTCCTTTAGACTTACCAAAACCACATAATATGAGATCAGATCACATCTAAACCCCTCCCATTTGTATGCAATCCGGCCGTCCCTTTCATTGCATGAAAATTGTATAATGTGTGGCCAGCTTAATACCACCACCTGTCCCCCCAATACCACCATCTGTGCCCCCCAATACCACTATCTGTGCCCGCACCCCCCCAATTTCCACCACCTGTCCCCCCAATACCACCATCTGTGCCCCCCAATACCACTGTCCCCCCAATACCACCAACTGTCACCCCAATACCACCATCTGTGCCCCCCAATACCACTATCTGTGCCCCCCATCCCCCCAATACCACCACCTGTCCCCCCAATACCACTATCTCCCTCCCCCGATACCACTACCTGTCTCCCCCCCAATACCACTATCTGTCTTCCCCCCAATACCACTACCTGTGCCACCCCCAATACCACCATCTGTGCCCCCCAATAACACCATCTGTGCCCCCCAATACCACCACCTGTGCCCCCCAATACCACCATCTGTGCCCCCAATACCACCACCTGTCCCCCCAATACCACCATCTGTGCCCCCCAATACCACCATCTGTGCCCCCCAATACCACTATCTGTGCCCCCATCCCCCCAATACCACCACCTGTCCCCTCAATACCACTACCCCACCCCCCCCAATACCACTACCTGTCTCTCCCCCGATACCACTACCTGTGCCACCCCCAATATCACTATCTGTCCCCCCAATACCACCATCTGTGCCACCCGATACCACTACCTGTGTGTGCCCCCCCCTAATACCACTACCTGTGTGTGCCCCCCCCCCCCCAATACCAATGCTTTGTCTTCTTTCTTCTACATCAGACAACATTTGTTCCCATAGATGAGAGCAGACAGTTCCTCTCTACAGATCACAGACAATCCACTCTGCCTATCATCAGATCTGATAACAGTATATCCGTATAGACAATGTACCCCCCATAGTGTATCTACCCCCTCCCCCATCCATCCATCCATCCATAGACACGTCAATACACACGATACAACCAAAAGTATTGGGACACCTGCCTTTACACGCACATGAACTTTAATGGCATCCCAGTCTTAGTCCGTAGGGTTCAATATTGAGTGTCCCCCCCCTGCAGCTATAAAAGCTTCAACTCTTCTGGGAAGGCTGTCCACAAGGTTTAGGAGGGTGTCTATGGGAATGTTTGACCATTCTTCCAGAAGAGCATTTGTGAGGTCAGGCACTGATGTTGGATGAGAAGGCCTGGCTCACAGTCTCCTCTCTAATCCCAAAGGTGTTCTATGGGGTGGAGATCAGGACTCTGTGCAGGCCAGTCAAGTTCCCCCACCCCAAACTCGCTCATCCATGTCTTTATGGACCTGGCCAACTCAATATTGAACCCTACGGACTAAGACTGGGATGCCATTAAAGTTCATGTGCGTGTAAAGGTAGACGTCCCAATACTTTTGGTAATATAGTGTATTTCTATATGAACCGATTAGGATGAAAGGAAACAATGG
The DNA here is from genome assembly GCF_905171775.1 of Rana temporaria. Lineage (NCBI taxonomy): Eukaryota > Metazoa > Chordata > Amphibia > Anura > Ranidae > Rana > Rana temporaria. The sequence goes on along the minus strand of NC_053500.1, from coordinate 8,512,784 downwards.
AATGATGTTCCTGGTGTACGGGTGTGGCGGCCATTTTATAAGGAAGAATCGGTGATGACCCTGAAATGATTGCGCTGTAAGCATGACAATTAAAGTACATGTACACCCCAACCACGAAAGTCGCTCTTCAATAAGGATGAGGTCTGGCGTGTTCGCATAGAACACGTGCAGAGCCCGCCAGGAAGTGTGCACGGCGCTGCGCTAATCACAGCCAGGGTGACATTGTCCCGATGCTCGGCTGCAGAGATCGTGAAATGTCTCCCTGGCTGTTATTAGCGCAGCGCCGTGCACACTTCCTGGCGGGCTCTGCACGTGTTCTATGCGAACACGCCAGAGCTCATCCTTACTCTTCAATGTGGTCATGTGATTTTCATTATGATAGCACCTGGTGAGGAGGCGTGGTCAGACACTTCCTGTTATAAGATGACAACACTCAGTCCCTGTCTGCTCCTGTGTTGTCACTCTCAGATTTTGATGGAGGCTACAAGTGATATTTTCAGGAGGATAAGCCAAGGCTTTAACTAAATCCCCCCCCCCCCCCCACCAAAGAATAGAAATGCAGCTAGTCGGGGCTGTACCCATACCAGAACAAAAAAATAAACATCACGCCACATTCAGCAAGTGAATGGGCCTGCACTGCAACTGTCCTGCAATCGTGTCCATTACATGCATTTATGGAGTGGTAGGTCGTTGAGCCGCAGTTTTACCACCCCCAAACTGCTACCCCCTTTAGCTGCAGAGAGGGTGTACACATGCAGCAGCCGCCGCCATGCTTTGCTTCACAGCAAAAATGATGACCCCTGTCCCTTTCGCCAGACCGCATGACCCATGCAAATGAATTGGAACGCTCTGCATGCACCCCGCAAACGCATGAAAAAACTTGCTAAGTGCCAATGCGGGGGGTCGAAGGGGGTCAAAGCAGGCAGTGAGGATGCGATACAACACCTCCTCACTAAGGATGAGCTCCAGCGTGTTCGCATAGTACACGTGCAGAGCCCGCCAGGAAGTCTGCACGGCGCTGCGCTAATCGCAGCCAGGGAGACATTTCCCGATCTCTGCAGCCGAGCATCAGGAAATGTCTCCCTGGCTGTGATTAGTGCAGCGCCGTGCCGACTTCCTGGCGGGCTTTGCACGTGTACTATGCGAACACGCTGGAGCTCATCCTTACTCCTCACCGCCCGTCAAATGCAATCCAAATCGCGGACTTCTCCCCAGACCGTATCCGCTGAGGTAGAACTGGTGGTGCGTTTAGGAAAGAGAAGATGACGTGCGTTGTTATTACTCACCAACGTCTAAAAATGCTGCATGCCTGGCTGTCCAGAGATGAAATCTAAAAAACAATGATAGTGATAATATTAGTCAACGTTTATTTAGTGATTACACAGATAAATGCTCTCTGAGCGCGCTGTAGGTATAGATATTTGATTAACCGCCCACCTAATGCCTACCACATGCCACGGCCGCCATGCTTTGCGGCACGTCTTGTTGACAGGAACCACCGACCGTCAAACTCACCCATTCAAATCAATGAGGGGCCACACAACAACTGCTAACCCAATGCCTGGCACACAGCTCCGCCCATTAGGCAAGTTGAAAACAGGTCAGTGACTCCATAGTTACCGTTTACTGCTCAGAGCTTTATTCAGCCAAAGTGAAGTGCACAATGGACAAACAAAATGTCTGACAGGCTGAAAAACTGAGGAACTGTTTAAAACTAAAACTGAATCATCAATATCTCTGATATATTGGGAAATAGAGTAACTTGTGAGGAGTATTTCACAGTATAATTCAATATATTATACATGGTTAAGGTGAGGTGAACAATGTACAAATAAAATGGCTGACAGACTGTAAAAAAGGCGGGAACGTCTGGAGGAACTGTTTAAAACTAAAACACTTGAGTCAATCATCCATATCTTCAATACCTGGGAAATGGAGCATCAGGTATTTCACTGTTTAATATATTTGTTGTGCTAATATGGCTGCCCATGGCTGAGGTGAGATAAATGACAAAATGTCCGACAGGCTCTGAAGGAAGGGAGCCTTGGAAAAATAACACAAATCGGATGCAAATCATCACTATCTCTGATATTTGGGGAAATAGAGTAACCAGAGAGGAGAATTTCATTGTATGATTCAGTAGTTTTGATATAATAATTTGGCAGCTCAAGACCAAGGCGAGATGAATGACATAAAGAGAAAATGGCTGACAGGGTAAAAAAAGTTTGAAACCTTAAAAAAAAAAAAAAAAAGTTTGAAACGAAAAATCTGAGGTAATTAAAAAAAAAAAAAAAAATCGGACATAAATGATGTAGATCTTTCAGGAAACTGGAGAAGAGTATTTCACTGCATTTGTAAAATAATTGAATATATTAGATATACTAAATTGACAGTCCATAGCCAAGGTGAGATGAATGGTGTACAAACAGAATGTCCGACAGGCTAAAAAATAAGGGAACCTTTATCCACTGACACCAACTATGGGGCACTACTCTTCCCACTGACGCCAATGATGGGGCACTATTCTTCCTACTGACATCAATGATGGGGAACTATTCTTCCTACTGATACCAATGATGGGGAACTATTCTTCCTACTGATACCAATGATGGGGAACTATTCTTCCTACTGATACCAATGATGGGGAACTATTCTTCCTACTGACATCAATGATGGAGCACTATTCTTCCTACTGACATCAATGATGGGGCACTATTCTTCCTACTGACATCAATGATGGGGAACTATTCTTCCTACTGATACCAATGATGGGGAACTATTCTTCCTACTGACATCAATGATGGAGCACTATTCTTCCTATTGATACGAATGATGGGGCACTATTCCTCCCACTGATATTGACTATGGTGCACTATTCTTCCCAGTGACACCAATGATGGGGCACTATTGAGTGAGTGAGTGAAAAACTTATATAGCGCTGCACATGCGAACTGAATCGCCTCTGGGCTATTCTTCCTACTGACACAAATGATGGGACACTATTCATCCTACTGACACCATGATGGGGCATTATTCTTCCTACTGACACCAATGATGGGGTACTATTCTTCCCACTGACACCAATGATGGGACACTATTCATCCTACTGACACCAATGATGGGGCATTATTCTTCCTACTGACACCAATGATGGGGTACTATTCTTCCTTCTGACACCAATGATGGGGTACTATTCTTCCTACTGACACCAAAGATGGGGACCTATTCTTCCTACTGACGGGGCACTACTTTTGCTACTGATACCAATGACGAGGCACTACTTTTGCTACTGACACCAATGATGGGGTAAATAATCAATATATCTGATATTTGGGTAGAAACAGAGAAGAATGTTTCACTATATAATTCAATATTATGTCTAATTTGGCTGCCCATAGCCAGAGTGAAATGAATGGCGTACAAACAAAATGGCTGACAGGCTGTAAAAGGAGGGAACATTTAAAAAAAAAAAGTCGAAAACCCCCAAAAAATCTGACGTAAAGTGTGAATATCTCGGCAGAAAGTAAATGGAGAAGAGTATTTCACGGTATGATTCAATATATTTGATAATCGAATTCGACAGCTCATGGCCAACGTAGCATGAATGGCGTACAAACAAACAAAATTGCCGACAGGCTAAAAAAAAAAATAAAAAAAAAATAAAACCTATAAAAACAAAATAAAAAATCTGAAGTAAATAATTAATATTTCTGGTATCTGAGGAAACTGAGAAACTTGAGAGGAAAATGTCACTGTATTATTATAATTTAGTATATTTCACATTGTTTATTGGCAGCCAACAGAACCTTGCCGGGACCCTGCGGCCATATTGGCTTTTGTGTTTTATTGGCTATGGTGTATATGGTTATTATAGTGTATATGTCTATGGTGTTTTATTGGTTATGGTGTATATGGTTATTATAGTGTATATGTCTATGGTGTTTTATTGGTTATGGTGTATATGGCTATGGTTGTACATGGTTATGGTGTTTTACTGGCTATGTGTGCCCATCTTCTCCTCACAGCAGACCTGCCTCTTCCTATTCACAGACACAGGCGGGCTTGTGAACTTTTGTTAGACATTATGGCAGCTGCCGCTGACAGAACATCAGCGCGCTCCCGTTGCAGCCCTAACGGCCGCTGTGAGGAGCAGAAGGGACGCGCGCAGACGCTCAGTCCCTTTAAAGCAGTGTGTGCGCGCATTCTCTCTTCTTCCCCTCCCTCAGGCAGAAGAGCGATAGCGCGCTCCCGCGGGAACAGTTGGGATTCCCTCGTGCACCGACCGTTGGCCCTTTGTGTATTCCGTTTCTTGATAGTCCTGAGGCGGGAAGGGGGTCATGTGACCTCTTCTCGCAGCACCTCAAAGAGGGCATGAGGGAAGACATGTCAAATGTAAATATATATCTATATATATTGTTGTTTTAATACAATGGGTGTGTTACACAGGTGTAAGAATAAATGGCAGACTTGTCTTCTTCACAACAACAACATTAAAAGTGACTTGAGCCATTTAGTCCATTTTAGACACCCTGCTGCCTAACAAAATGGCTGCCGTACCTGTGCTTGAGGAAAGCTGGGTGTCCTCAAAATGCCAGTTATCTGACATGCAATACAAATTATTATTATTTAATTATTATTATTGAGGTACTTATATAGCGCCGTTAATTTACGCAGCGCTTTACATATACATTGTACATTCACATGTGTCCCTCCCTACTCTCAAGGAGCTTACAATCTAACTCACATTCATATACTAGGGACAATTTTAGACAGAAGCCAATTAACCTATCAGCATGTTTTTGGAGCTAATAGTCACAATCATAACATTATTCTTCTAGTATGGATTTACGCCATATGCGCTGCCCAACATATAGATGCGACAAATTGCCTTGCGTCCTATTAGTTTAGTGGTATGCGCTGACTTTTTCAGCACAGTGTGTTGACGCATTGCATCACATCGTGAATAAAGAGGACCTTTCTATAAGTCAGCAATGCAATGCGTCTTTTGCTATGCATTGGCACCTGTCCCTTCACGGCGCACACCGGCGACCGTGCCGCTGGTGTGAATGAGGCCAAAGCAAAAAGCAATTTGTTGTTTTGGATGGGGTAGGGAATCTTGAGTCCCTCGGGGCATTGCCGACCTGTTTGCCCCCAACGCGCGGTCACATTGTTCTAAATCAGGGTGTCAAACTGGCATCCCTCCAGCTGTTGTGGAACTACAAGTCCCATAATGCCTCTGCCTGAGGAAGTTATGCTTGTAACTGTCAGCCTTGCAATGCCTCTTGGGACTTGTAGTTCCAAAACAGCTGGAGGGACGCCAGTTTGACACCTGTGTTCTAAATAGATAATTACTGAAACAGATTTTGTGCGCTATATCCCCCTCGCACTATTCAAGCCGCCATTTTTGGTGAACCAGCATCCCCACAAAGGGCTTGTTTACATTAGTTATCTGCGGTAGAACGCTTTTCTGAGGGCATTTGATAGGCAGCAGAGAGGCATTATGTGGCTACCTGAAAGGACGCACCACCACGCCACAACCATGTGCATTGCACCCACCGAATAGGCTGTGTTCGGTGGGCGCCCCACAAAGCGCAGCATCGCAGATTGCAGCAAGTATATCACCCCGACCGGGTGACTTTGTACTTGGTCAGGGGTCTCCGAGGGTCCCTCAGTCGAAATTTAGCCAAAATGTCCCCAACATATAACTGTATGGCTGAGACGTAATGGCAGAATGGCGTGAGCAGACCATGTGCTCTGCAAAGATGACCACACGTGTTACAATCTGTCATAAAATCCCCTCAAAGACCTATGTGCACTATGCATTACATTGATGAAGGCGTGTTACTGAAACGCATTACCAGCGCCAGTGCGTTTCCTGCTACAGTAGTATAACTTTATGGGTTATTTTAAATGACCGGCACCGCACTGTGTTTCGTGTGTTATCATATGAAATGCAAACAATGGGACTATGTTCACAAGAGCGGTTCCGGACCCATCATGCATTTTTCAAGTGCAAAGCACCTGAAAATGCGCAGATGTGAACGCGCTCTGACATCTTTTTTTTTTCTTAAATAGTACCCAATATCACATTGTCTTGGTGGTGTTTGATGCTTGCGGTATCAGATTTACATGAATAAAATGGGTCCTTTATTGAAATGCTGTCTGTTTATTACCTCAGGCCTCCATCGCCATGACAAAACGTCATACCTGTAAGAAGAGCACAGGAGCATCTTCACACAGAGGTTCCAATACTCAGCGTTCCAAGGACTGGCGACGTCAGCCTGGTCAGAAGCTGGCAGATAGGTAATGTTTTCTAACGTTTTTTCTACCATTTTGTTTTTTTTACAGTGGCGTTTTGGTTTGCGTTTGGTGGGTCTGATGTAATAAGCAGGCCATGAGGCCTCCTCAAGGCCATAGAACCTGTATATCCTCCACAGCCTGCAGGGTCCATTACCGGGGGTTCACCTCTGAACCTCTTTTTAGGTCTGCTGTATGTTGGAGGTTCTGAGGTAAATCCCCATTATGAATCCTAAGGAGGACACGCAGGTAGGCCTCATGGTCTACTTTCAATGACATGGTCATATTTAAAGGATGAGTCCCTTCCTTCATGTGGTAGAGGTTTCTTCAAACACACAGTTTACCGTGCAAAATGTCCCCGTGATTTATTTGTGGTGTGTATATACTGCATACATCTATCAGCTTCTACCTTTCATGATCAATTAACGGAAACAGCTGAAGATGATTGATTACGATGTACAGCTGATCCACATTCTCTCTGCTCCAGTTTTAGTAAATTCCCCCCATAGTATGTCTCTTCTGCAATGAAAGAACCCCTTCTAGATCACAATTTTCAGATAGATAAATGGAAACGTCCAAAATCCAAGCTGTGGGTGCACCTGTTTCATCATGTTATCAGTCATTCACTGAAATGTAATATGTAGGAGGCCCGACCACCCAAAACTTCTATTTCAATGTTTGGTATAAACTGGAGATTTTAACCCTTCACCAGCTGTACTGTCTTCTGCCTACTCCATGCAGTTCCCAGGTCTGTACACCTGCTGTGCCCATTTTGAGGGGTTTTCACCATCCCTGTGTTGAGTTCCCAGGTCTGTGCACCTACTGTGCCCATTATGAGGGGTTCCCACCATCCCTGTGCTGAGTTCCCGGGTCTGTACACCTGCTGTGTCCATGATGAGGGGTTCCCACCATCCCTGTGCTGAGTTCTCAGGTCTGTACACCTTCTGTGCCCATTATGAAGGGTTCCCACCATCCCTGTGCTGAGTTCCCGGGTCTTTACACCTGCTGTGTCCATTATGAGGGGTTCCCACCATCCCTGTGCTGAGTTCTCAGGTCTGTACACCTTCTGTGCCAATTATGTGGGGGTTCCCACCATCCCTGTGCTGAGTTCTCAGGTCTGTACACCTTCTGTGCCAATTATGTGGGGGTTTCCACCATCCCTGTGCTGAGTTCTCAGGTCTGCACACCTGCTTTACCCATTATGAGGGGTTCCCATCATCCCTGTGCTGAGTTCTCAGGTCTATACAACTGCTGCGCCCATTATGAGTTGTTCTCACCATTCCTGTGCTGAGTTCTCAGGTCTATACACCTGCTGTGCCCATTATGAGGGGTTCCCATCATCCCTGTGCTGAGTTCTCAGGTCTATACAACTGCTGCGCCCATTATGAGTTGTTCTCACCATTCCTGTGCTGAGTTCTCAGGTCTATACACCTGCTGTGCCCATTATGAGGGGTTCCCATCATCCCTGTGCTGAGTTCTCAGGTCTATACAACTGCTGCGCCCATTATGAGTTGTTCTCACCATTCCTGTGCTGAGTTCTCAGGTCTATACACCTGCTGTGCCCATTATGAGGGGTTCCCATCATCCCTGTGCTGAGTTCTCAGGTCTATACACCTGCTGCGCCCATTATGAGTTGTTCTCACCATTCCTGTGCTGGGAACACAGCTCGCTGATATCAGCAATGGGGCACTATTTCTCCTACTGGCCCCAATGATGGGACACTATTCCTACACTATTCCTACAATTAATACCAAGATGGGGCACTGGTCCTCCCATTGACACCAAAGATGGCCCCATTTACTTCCACCGATGCCAAGGCTTTTTCTATTCCCATTGGTCTGTACACGTGCTGTGCCCATTATGAGGGGTTCCCACCATCCCTGTGCAAAGTTCCCAGGTTTGTACATCTGCTGTGCCCATTATGTAGGGTTCCCACCTCATCCCTTTAAAACAGAACACATATGAATTACACAGGTTCTGAGGCTAATTTAATGCAAATAAGGCACCAAGTGAGTTTAATTACCTCCTTAATCAGCTACAGAACCTGTGTAATTAATATGTGTTCTGTTTTAAAGGAATGAGTTGGCAACCCTAGTTCCCACCATCCCTGTGCTGCTGGATATTATTATCTTATATTATGAAGAATGTTAAAAGTTTTGTGTGGTCACACCATCCTTTATGCGGTGGACAGCAGAGTTAGGAATTTTGGAGATCTCGTTGTTGGCAGACATATTGGAAATGAGGTTTGGATGTAGGTAATGTGTTGAGTGGGATGGGGGTGTTTATCTAGGTGATACATAATAATAAAAGATAGCACACAATGTAGACAGGTCCTCTTCCTCTATTCACTTGCTGAGTACTCTGTGGAGGTTTGTTATTCTCTCCTATGATTGGATTTTGCATTCTAATTATCAGATGAATGTACACCCACACTGGATGATTATGTATTGTCAGTGCAATGTACAGGTGGAAGGTGATTGGTGGGTGTGGCGGGTCCAGGCAGGGTGGAGGGCCTTGTACAATGTCATTCATATGGAAAGTCATCAGCACTGCAAACACATACTAGAGACAGAGGGGGAGGGGGACTGATCCTCATACCAAACCATTCTTATTCTTCATTCTATTCTTCACACTTCTTCAATGAAAACTTCTCACCAGGAAAATAGACGTTGTATCATCCTGTCCTCCCCAGATACGTACACTTTCACAATGACTGTAATATCCTGTCCTCATACCGGAAACCTTCCTTCTACTACACCGAGAAAGAAGAACCCCAGACCTAGAGATAGATAGCTATTCTCTCATGATACCGGAAACCTTCCTTCTACTACACCCAGAAAGAAGAACCCCAGACCTAGAGATAGATAGCTATTCTCTCATGATACCGGAAACCTTCCTTCTACTACACCCAGAAAGAAGAACCCCAGACCTAGAGATAGATAGCTATTCTCTCATGATACCGGAAACCTTCCTTCTACTACACCCAGAAAGAAGAACCCCAGACCTAGAGATAGATAGCTATTCTCTCATGATACCGGAAACCTTCCTTCTACTACACCCAGAAAGAAGAACCCCAGACCTAGAGATAGATAGATATTCTCTCCAAATACCGGAATCCTTCCTTCTTCACAGAATTCTCACTACAGCGAGAAAGAAGAACCCCAGACCTAGAGATAGATAGATAGATATTCTCTCCTGATACCGGAAACCTTCCTTCGACTACACCACACAGAACTCTCACTACACCGAGAAAGAAGAACCCCAGACTTAGAGATAGATAGATATTCTCTCCTGATACCGGAAACCTTCCTTCTTCACAGAATTCTCACTACACCGAGAAAGAAGAACCCCAGACCTAGAGATAGATAGATAGATATTCTCTCCTGATACCGGAAACCTTCCTTCGACTACACCACACAGAACTCTCACTACACCGAGAAAGAAGAACCCCAGACTTAGAGATAGATAGATATTCTCTCCTGATACCGGAAACCTTCCTTCTTCACAGAATTCTCACTACACCGAGAAAGAAGAACCCCAGACCTAGAGATAGATAGATATTCTCTCCTCATACCGGAAACCTTCCTTCTACTACACCGAGAAAGAAGAACCCCAGACCTAGAGATAGATATTCTCTCCTCATACCGGAAACCTTCCTTCTTCACAGAATTCTCACTACACAGAGAAAGAAGAACCCCAGACCTAGAGATAGATAGATATTCTCTCCTCATACCGGAAACCTTCCTTCTTCACAGAATTCTCACTACACCGAGAAAGAAGAACCCCAGACCTAGAGATAGATATTCTCTCCTCATACCGGAAACCTTCCTTCTTCACAGAATTCTCACTACACCGAGAAAGAAGAACCCCAGACCTAGAGATAGATATTCTCTCCTCATACCAGAAACCTTCCTTCTACTACACCACACAGAATTCTAACCACACCGAGAAGGAAGAACCCCAGACCTAGAGATAGATAGATATTCTCTCCTCATACCGGAAACCTTCCTTCTTCACAGAATTATAACTACACTGAGAAAGAAGAACCCCAGACCTAGAGATAGATAGATATTCTCTCCTGATACCGGAAACCTTCCTTCTACTACACCACACAGAATTATAACTACACTGAGAAAGAAGAACCCCAGACCTAGCGAGAGATAGATATTTTTTCCTGATATCCGAAACCTTCCTTCTACTACACACACAGAAATCTCACTACACCGAGAAAGAAGAACCCCAAACCTAGAAATAGATAGTTTTTCTGATACTGGAAACCTTCCTTCTACTACACCGAGAAAGAAGAACTCCAGACCTAGAGAGGGATAGATAGATATTCTCTCCTGATACTGGAAACCTTCCTTCTACTACACCGAGTAGGAAGAACCCCAGATCCCGTCCTAATAAAGGTAACAATATTCCTTCTTTCCACGACACAAGTGTTCTACTGAGAAAGAACATCTCCAAAACAGATACTTAGATATCCTGATACCAGCAACCTTCCTTCTACTATACCACATATATTTCTCACTATAAGAGAGTTCTACTGAGAAAGAAAAAACAGAAAGATGGATATCCTGCCCTAATAAAGAAAACAATCTTCCTTCTTTCCATAACACAAGGGTTCTACTGAGAAAGAACAACTCCAAAACTGATAGATAGTTAGATATCCTGTCCTGAAACAGGAAACCTTCCTCCTACTACACCAGGCGTCTACCGAAGGAAGAAGAATAGAGATAGATAGATAGATATTCTCTCCTCATACTAGAAACCTTCCTTCCACTACACCACACAGAATTCTCACTACACTGAGAAAGAAGAACCCCAGACCTTGAGATAGATAGATAGATAGATAGATATTCTCTCCTCATACTGGAAACCTTCCTTCCACTACACCACACAGAATTCTCACTACACTGAGAAAGAAGAACCCCAGACCTAGAGATAGATAGATATTCTCTCCTGATACCGGAAATCTTCCTTCTACTACACCACACAGAATTCTCACTAAACCGAGAAAAGAAGAACCCCAGACCTAGAGATAGATAGATATCCCGATACCGGAAACCTTCCTTCTACTACACCAGATATATTTCTCACTATATGAGAGTTCTACTGAGAAAGAAGAACCAGAAAGACAGGTAACAATCTTCTTTCTTTCCAGGACACAAGTGTTCTTCTGAGAAAGAACATCTTAAAACAGATAGATAGATAGATGGATATCCTGCCTTGAAACAGGAATCCTTTCTTCTTCTACACCAGACAGACTTCTCACTACACCAGGCGTCTACCGAGGGAGAAGAATAGAGATAGATAGATAGATATTCTCTCCTCATACCGGAAACCTTCCTTGCACTACAGCACACATAATTCTCACTACACCAGATGTCTACCAAATAAGAATAGAGATAGATAGACAAATAGATACATGTTCTGTCCTGATACAGGAAACCTTCCTTCCACTACACCAGATATATTTCTCACTATATGGGAGTTCTACTGAAAAAGAATAACCAGATAGATAGATAGATATCCTGCCCTAATAAAGGTAACCACCTTCCTTCTTTCCATGACACAAGGGTTCTCCTGAGAAAGAACATCTCCAAACAGATAGATAGATAAATATTCTCTCCTGATACCGGAAACCTTCCTTCTACCACACCACACAGAATTCTCACTACACCAGATGTTTCCCTGAGGGAGAATAGAGAAAGTAGAGATAGATAGATAGATAGATAGATTGAATGTTTTCCTGTATCGGGACAGGATATCTATCTTTCTCCTTTCCATAACACAAGGGTTCTACTGAGAAATAAGAACCCCAAATAGATGGATAGATAGATACAGTAGATAGATAGATAGATAGATAGATAGATAGATAGATAGATAGATAGATAGATAGGTGTTCTGTCCTGATACAACAAACCTTCCTTCCACTACAACAGATATATTTCTCACTATATCAGAGTTCTGTGAATGAAGAAATCCATGGATAGATAAGTAGGTATTTGTCCGTATCTGTGATAAGAAGATATCTTCCTTCCTTCCACAATACAAGGGTTCTACTTAGAAAGATGAACTCCAAACAGAGATAGATAGATAGATGTTCTGTCCTGATAGAAGAAACCTTCCTTCCACTACACCATCACTATATGAGGATTCTACTGAGGAAGAACTCCGTAGATAGATAGATATCCTGATTATCAGAATACAATCTTCCTTATTTCCTTGATACAAGGGTTCTATTGGGAAAAAAGAAGTCCAAACATAGATATATAGATAGATAGATATTCTGTCCTGATACAGGAAACTTTTCTTCCACTACACCACATATATACAGAGAAAGAAGAACTTGATTGATTGATAGATAGATAGGAGAAACCTTCCTTCCATTGCACCATATATACTTTTCACTATATGAGGATTCTACTGAGGAAGAATAATGCGATAGATAGATATTCAGATGGATAGATAGATAGATAGATAGATAGATAGATAGAGGAAACAATCTTCCTGCTGTCCACGACATCAGGGTTTTACTGAGAAAAGAAACCTGCTAAAGATAGATTGATATGGGAGAGAGAGAAATTCTGTTCTGATACAGGAAACTTTAGTTCTACTGAGGAAGAAGAACCAGATAGATAGATAGATAGATAGATAGATAGATAGAGAGACATATATATAGACAGACAGATAAATAGACAGACAGATATATAGACAAACAGACAGCTAGATAGATAGATAGATAAAGACAGACAGATAGATAGATAAAGACAGACAGACAGATATATAGATAGAGCGATAGATAGACAAACAGACAGATAGATAAAGACAGACAGATAGATAGACAGACAGATATATAGATCAATAGATAGATAGATGAATGGAAAACTGGGATCAGAATGGACAGGAAATTGGAGTCAGATTTTACACTCAGACATGATTGGGTATGATGGAGGAGAATTCTTTGGTTGATGGAATCGTCTGTGTATTCCGGAACATTCCGTGTCTGTAGTGACATGGGAAGGAGATCAGATCACAGCCAATCATTGTGAAGAAAACCTCCCTGCAGCCTCTAATGACATGAAACACCTCCTAGGCAGAGCCCATGTGATTGGGTGTCCCAGGCTGTGGGTGGAGTTATTTCCTGACAATGAAGAGATGCATTGTATACAGATAATAATAAGAATAATAATGATGTGATCAGCAGCTGGCAGTGATATGATCCCCGATGATTCATGTGAAGTGTGACTGCCGATCACCGCTCAGCTTTACACATTGTCAGTATAGAGAGCGGTGACCTCGCTCTGTGCATCACACACAGCTGACATTGTTTTATATTAGATCCTTCTTTCTCCTTTGTTTTCATCCTTGCTCCCATCTCAGTGCAGCTGACCTACTGCAGCCTCTTGGCAGCCTCTTCCTGTCTACCTAGACTCCAGTGGTGGCTGTCTGGCCTTTCCCAGGGCAGGGCGTCCCCGATGGGCGACAACTGACCATGACATTAGTCTCCATCAGAAGTCTGTGTGACAACACAAAAGCACAGCTGGGAGACAGGGACAGAGCGTTGTCACCTTGCAACAGGAAGTGCCTGCACAAGGACCTTCATGGCAGGATCACCAGACATTATTATAATGAAAGCTGCAGATTTGAAATTACATTTACATGTTACATTTTCTATGGGATATCAGTGATTGAGATATCTGTGATTGGAATATCTGTGATTGGAATATTGGTGATTGGTATATCGGTGATTGGGGAATCAGTGATTGGTAGGGTTGCCCCCTCGTCCCTTTAAACCTGAACACATATGAATTACACGGTTCTGAGGCTAATTTAATGCAGAGGAAGCACCAAGTGAGTTTAATTATCACCTTAATCAGCCACAGAACCTGTGTAATCAATATGTGTTCAGTTTTAAAAGGGATGAGGTGGCAACCTTATTTATTGCGGTATAGGTGATTGGGATATCTGTGATTGTGGTATAAGTGATTGGGGTACCGGTGATTGGACTATGAGTGATTGGGGTACCGGTGATTGGAGTATGAGTGATTGGGGTATCGGTGATTGGACTATGAGTGATTGGGGTATCGGTGAATGGGGTATCGGTGATTGTAGTATGAGTGATTGGGGTATCGGTGATTGGGGTATCGGTGAATGGGGTATTGGTGAATGTTGTATCAGTGATTGAGGAGTTGGTGATTGGGATATCAGTGATTGGGGTATCGGTGATTGGAGTATGAGTGATTGGGGTATCGGTGATTGGGGTATCGTGAATGGGGTATCGGTGAATGGGGTATCAGTGATTGAGGAGTTGGTGATTGGGATATCAGTGATTGGGGATATCGATGATTGGGGTATCGGTGATTGGGGTATCAGTGATTGGAGTATCTGTAATTGGGGTATCGGTGATTGGGGTATCAGTGATTGGGATATCAGTGATTGAGGAATCTGTAATTGGGGTATCGGTGATTGGGATATCAGTGATTGGGGTATCGGTGGTTGGGATATCAGTGATTGAGGAATCTGTAATTGGGGTATCGGTGATTGGGATATCAGTGATTGGGGTATCGGTGATTGGGGTTTCAGTGATTGGGGTATCGGTGATTGGGATATCAGTGATTGGGGTATCGGTGATTGGGATATCAGTGATTGAGGAATCTGTAATTGGGGTATCAGTGATTGAGGAATCTGTAATTGGGGTATCAGTGATTGAGGAATCTGTAATTGGGGTATCAGTGATTGGGGTATCAGTGATTGGGGTATCGGTGATTGGGATATCAGTGATTGGGGTATCGGTGATTGGGATATCAGTGATTGAGGAATCTGTAATTGGGGTATCGGTGATTGGGATATCAGTGATTGGGGTATCGGTGATTGGGATATCAGTGATTGGGGTATCAGTGATTGGGGTATCGGTGATTGGGATATCAGTGATTGGGATATCAGTGATTGGGGAATCAGTGATTGGGGTATCGGTGATTGGGATATCAGTGATTGGGGTATCGGTGATTGGGATATCAGTGATTGGGGTATCGGTGATTGGGATATCAGTGATTGGGGTATCAGTGATTGGGGTATCGGTGAGTGGGATATCAGTGATTGGGGTATCGGTGATTGGGATATCAGTGATTGGGGAATCTGTAATTGGGGTATCGGTGAATGGGGTATCGGTGAATGGGGTATCTATAATTGGGATATCAGTGATTTGGAAATCGGTGATTGGGATATCAGTGATTGGGGTATTGGTGATTGGGGTATCGGTAAATGGGGTATCTTTAATTGGGATATCAGTGATTGGGATATTGGTGATTGGGATATCAGTGATTGAGGAATCTGTAGTTTTAATATCGGTGATTGGGGGTATCGGTGATTGGGGGTATCGGTGATTGGGGTATCTGTGATTGGGGTATCGGTGATTGGGGTATCGGTGATTGGGATATCAGTGATTGGGGTATCGGTGATTGGGATATCAGTGATTGGGGTATTGGTGATTGGGGTATCTTTAATTGGGATATCAGTGATTTGGATATTGGTGATTGGGATATCAGTGATTGAGGAATCTGTAGTCGGAATATCGGTGATTGGGGGTATCAGTGATTGGGGGTATCAGTGATTGGGGGTATCGGTGATTGGGGGTATCGGTGATTGGGGGTATCGGTGATTGGGGGTATCGGTGATTGGGGTATAATGTGTAATCTTAGGGCTGCAGTGGGAAGCCCTGGTTGTCGGTGTAGTGAGTGTGTCGGCTCCTTCCCAGGATGCCTGCGGTGTAGAAATTGGTGAGTCAGCACAAACATGCACTCAGTAAACATGTACAACTGGGAGAGGAGCCGCTGTGTATTCAGCACGCCACACCGAGTATATATAGAAAGTGGACGTTACACGGCAAAAGGCAACTGCTAATTGTGATCCTCCTCCTCCTCCTCCTCCCGCTGCTGACTTTTATTCTTTTTTCAAGAAAACAAATTCAAAGTTTTACTCACCTCCATTCCCTCTGCTGTCAAAAATCTGATTTTTTAAAATATATTTATTGCGGGTGTTTTTATATTTTTATTTATAGGTATTTATTGCAGTTATTTATATTGCAGGTTTTTATCCTTTTATTTATATTTATTTATTGCAGGGATTATTTATTTATGATAGATATTTATATTCATTTATATTTATTCATTTATTGCAGGTATTTATATTACATTTTTTTATCCTTTTATTTATATTTATTTATTGCAGCTAATATTTATTTATTATAGATATTTATTTTAATTTATATTTATTCATTTATTGCAGGTATTTACATTTCAAATTGTTTTCTTTTTTATTTATATTTATTTATTGCAGGTATTATTTATTTATTATCGGTATTTATTTTAATTTATATTTATTGCAGGTATTTATATTTACATTTTTTTTATCCTTTTTATTTATATTTATTTATTGCAGGTATTATTTATTTATTATATATATTTATTTTTCTTTATATTTATTCATTTATTGCAGGTATTTATATTTCAATTTTTTATCCTTTTTTATTTATATTTTTTTATTGCAGGTATTATTTATTTATTATAGGTATTTATATTTATTCATTTATTGCAGGTACACACAGCGGGTCAAATAAGTATTGAACACGTCACCATTTTTTTTAGATAAATCTATTTCTAAAGGTGCTATTGACGTGAATTTTTCCCCACATGTCTCCCCCCATCTCTAGAGAGAGATGGGGGGGGGGGAGAGAGATGGGGGGAGAGAGAGATGGGGGGGGAGAGAGATGCATATGGAGATAGAGAGAGAGGGAGGGAGAGAGAGAGATGGATAGAGAGAGAGGTGTATGTGTATGTGTGTATGAGGGGGGAGAGAGAGAGGGGTGGATGGAGAGAGAGAAATAGATGTGGATAGGGAGAGATGGAGAGAAAGAGGAAGAGAGAGAGAGGAAGGAAGAGAGAGATGGGGAGGGAGAGAGAGATGGAGAGAGGGAGGGGGAGAGAGAGAGATATGGATAGAGAGAGAGAGATGGAGAGAGGGAGGGGGAGAGAGAAATATGGATAGAGAGAGAGAGAGAGAGGGGGGAGAGAGATATGGATAGAGATAAATATGGATAGAGAGAGAGACAGAGAGAGAGGGGGGGGGGAGAGAGATATGGATAGAGAGAAATATGGATAGAGAGAAATATGGATAGGGAGATATGGATACAGAGAGGGAGGGAGAGAGAGAGGGATGGAGTGAGGGAGGGAGGGAGAGAGAGAGATGGAGAGAAAGAGGGAGGGAGAGAGAGAGATATGGATAGAGAGAGAGAGATGGATAGAGAGAGAGATGGAGGGAAGGGGAGAGAGAGAGAGATGGATAGAGAGAGAGAGATGGATAGAGAGAGAGATGGAGAGAGGGGAGAGAGATGAAGAGAGGGGAGAGAGATGAAGAGAGGGAGAGAGAGAGATGGAGAGAGAGATTGATAGAGAGAGAGATTGATAGAGAGAGAGATGGGGAGAGAGAGAGAGAGGTGGGGAGAGAGAGAGATGGATAGAGAGAGAGATTGATAGAGAGAGAGATTGATAGAGAGAGAGATGGATAGAGGGAGAGATGCATAGAGAGAGATAAAGAGAGATGGAGAGAGAGAGAGAGAGAGAGAGATGGATAGAGAGAGAGATTGAGAGGGAGGGAGATGGGGGGAGAGAGAGAGAGAGGTGGGGAGAGAGAGATGGAGAGGGAGGGAGATGTTGAGAGAGGTGGGGAGAGAGAGATGGGGGAGAGAGAGAGATGGATAGAGAGAGAGAAGCAATCCGACGGTGCTGCTGGCTGGTCACAAAGGCGATAAAAGACTAGATTGTCTTTGATCACCTCTATGGCCTTGGAGGACCAGAGCAACATCATGACGTCACTTCCAGTCCAGGGTCGAAGTAAACTTTATTTTTTTAAAGACGAAAGATCAAAAAACAAATAAATATATATAATATATATATATATATATATAAATGTTTGGGGGGGGGGGGGGTTATAAGTCATTTTCTAGCAAACAAAATCCTGAGTTAAACTTGTAAACAAATGTATATGTAAAGCGCTGCGTAAATTGACGGCGCTATATAAGTACCTGAAATAAATAAAAATAAAAAGTCCTGATCTTCATGTGGTTAAAGCAGAACTAAAGGCAATTTTATTTTATTTTCTCCACTATGTATAGAGTAAGGGAGGGTTATACCCGCTGTGAGGTTAAGGCTGCATTCACACCTGAACGTTTTGTCGCCTGAAGCGCGACGCTCAAATACGCTAGAGGAGAAAAAATACATTATTCCCTATGGATATGGTTCACATCTGCACGAAAATACGCCTGACGCCGAACGACTGAAGCTCAAACAAGTTCCGGACCCTTTTTTGTTGCGCGTATCGGGCGGTTTGGGCGTATTTGAGCATTTCCATTTCCCATAGAAAGTAATGGAAACGCTCGATTCAAGCGACTATCGCGACAACGAGCGTTTGCTACGGGCGTTTCGTCGCTTTAATCAATAGAACTTTTCACCCAGGCAGAAGATTAAAAAAATCTACTAACATAGCAACAAGTGATGAAAAGATGATAATTTTTCCTATTGGCTAAAATAAAAAATGTTGAAGTACAAAAACGTCGGACGACGCTGTATGCAAACGCTCAAATAAGCATGAATACGCGTGACAAAACGCCGGAAAAAAACGCCCGAACGACTGACGCTCAGGTGTGAATGCAGCCTTTACTCTTGTCTCCTGTTGTCCCTCTCGGGAAGGGAGAGAAGGAAAATCCCCTTAGCAGAACACAGACAGCCAACAACAACCTGATAATGCCTTCCCCACTCTATCTATAATTAAACAAGAGTGGTTGCACATACACTTTGATAAGAGGGAAGCAGCCCCCCCCCCCCTCTAATAAAATCTGACTATTTACTAACTGCTCTGAAAATCATTCTTCCTTCATTTGTTGCACAACATGACGGTATACCCCGTAGGGCGCGGCCATTTATTATTGGCCGTGTTTAGAAGTGAGGTGGAGAATTAAAGGTAAGGCAGGCGGCAATCTGATTGGATACTGCCAGTTGCTCTGTAATAAATACTTGAAGATAAAACGATATTATTTCTCCCCGGGAGGAGAGGTGCCGGAGTTTGTGATTCCAGCATGACGTAGTAGAAGACACGTGATACGCTGGAATGCTGCAGATCATGGCTCTTCCTCCAAATATCTCCACACCGGGTGACAGGCGAGGAGAAGTATGCCGCCATGACACACCGCTCAAGGTGGAGAATCCTTATCACTCGCCTTATTCCTAATAAAAACATTTTTTCTTGGAAGGTTCTGGTTGGAGGACATTCCTTATTTTCATGGAGTGCTGTTCTCCTCGCCCAGATCGTAATTACAAGCTAGCCTGACACGTGACACCTACCTAAACCACCCTTACAGTGATAAAAGTATTCATACCCCCCGAAATTCTCCACAACCAAAAACATAAATGTATTTTATTGGGATTTTATGTGATGGACCAACACAAAGTGGCACATAATTGTGAAGTGGAAGGAAAATGATAAATGGTTTTAAAAAATGTTTTACAAATAAATATGTGAAAAGTATGGGGGGGGGACATTTGTACGGCGCCCCCCGGAGTCAATACTTTGTAGAACCCCCTTTCTCTACAAGTCTTTTTGGGGGTGTCTCTACCAGCTTTGCACATCTAGAGAGGGACATTTCTGCCCATTCTTCTTCTTTGTAAAATATCTCAAGCTCTGTCAGATTGGATGGAGAGCGTCTGTGATCAGCAATTTTCACGTCTTGCCACAGATTCTCAATGGGATTTAGGTCTGGACTGTGACTGGGCCATTCTAACACATGAAGAGGCTTTGATCTAAACCATTCCATTGTAGCTCTGGCTGTATGTTTAGGGTCGTTGTCCTGCTGGAAGGTGAACCTCCCCCCGGTCTCAAGTCTTTTGCAGACTAACAGGTTTTCTTCTAAGATTGTCCTGTATTTGTCTCCATCCATCTTCCCATCAACTCTGACCAGCTTCCCTGTCCCTGCTGAAGAAAAGCATCCCCACCACATGAAGCTGCCACCACCATGTTTCACAGTGGGGATGGTGTGTTCAGGGTGAGGTGCAGTGTTGGTTTTCCACCACACATAGCATTTTGCTTTCAGGCCAAAAAGTTAAATTTTGGTGTCATGTGACCAGAGCTCCTTCTTCCACATGTTTGCTGTGTCCCCTCCCCCACATGGCTTCTCACAAACTGCAAACAGGACTTCTTATGTCTTTCTTTCTCCAATGTCTTTCTTCTTGTCACTCTTCCATAAAGGGCAGATTTGTGGAGAGACCACTAATAGTTGTCCTGTGGACAGATTCTCCCCCCTGAGCTGTGGATCTCTGCAGCTCCTCCAGAGTTACCATGGGCCTCTTGGCTGCTTCTCTGATGAATGCTCTTCTTGCCCGGCCCGGTCAGTTTAGGTGGACGGCCATGTCTTGGTAGGTTTGCAGTTGTGCCATACTCTTTCAGTTTTCCGATGATGGATTGAACAGAAGCTCCACGAGATGTTCAAAGCTTGGGATATTTTTTTATAACCGAACCCTGCTTTATACTTCTCCACAACTTTATCCCTGACCTGTCTGGTGTGTTCCTTGGTCTTCATGATGCTGTTTGTTCACTAAGGTTCTCTAACAATCCTCTGAGGGCTTCACAGAACAGCTGTATTCATACTGAGAATAAATTACACACAGGTGGACTCTATTTACTAATTAGATGACTTCTGAAGGCAATTGGTTTCACTCGATTTTAGTTGGGGGTATCAGAGTAATGGGGCCTGAATGGGGCCAGTGAGAGTAAAATAAATAGAAAAATGGCTTGTCGTTCGTAGCAGTTGGAAGGAACAAAATGGCTTGGCATTGGCTGTCAATAGAGTCAGAGATCAGACCTGGCAATAGTGGAAGTTATCAAAAATTCTCAGCATGGTGGTCAATAGGAGTAATGTTTACTTAACCAGCCAATCAAAGGTGGAATAATACCTCATCATTGGTGTCAGTGGGAGGAATAGTGTCCCATCATTGGTATCAGTGGGATGAATAGTGCCCATCATTGGTATCAGTGGGAGGAATAGTGTCCCATCATTGGTATCAGTGGGATGAATAGTGCCCATCATTGGTATCAGTGGGATGAATAGTGCCCATCATTGGTATCAGTGGGAGGAATAGTGTCCCATCATTGGTATCAGTGGGAGGAATAGTGTCCCATCATTGGTGTCAGTGGGAGGAATAGTGTCCCATCATTGGTGTCAGTGGGAGGAATAGTGCCGCATCATTGGTATTAGTAGGAGAAATAGTACCCCATCATTGGTATTAGTAGGAGGAATAGTACCCCATCATTGGTGTCAGTAGGATGAATAGTGCCCCATCATTGGTATTAGTAGGAGGAATAGTGTCCCATCATTGGTATCAGTGGGAGGAATAGTGTCCCATCATTGGTATCAGTGGGAGGAATAGTGCCCCATCATTGGTGTCAGTGGGAGGAATAGTGTCCCATCATTGGTGTCAGTGGGAAGAATAGTGCCCCATCATTGGTATTAGTAGGAGGATTATTGCTCCATCATTGGTATTAGTAGGTGTAACAGTGCCCCATTATTGGTATCAGTAGGAGGAATAATGCCTCATCATTGGTGTTGGTGGAGGGAATATTGCCCCTTTCATTGGCATTGGTGGGAGGAATAGTGCCCCATCATTGATATCTGTGCAAGGAATAGTGCCCCATCATTGGTATTAATAGGAGGAATATTGCCCCAATATTGGTGTTGGTGGAGGGGAATAGTGCCCGTCCCATCATTGGTATTAGTGGGAAGAATAGTGCCCCATCATTGGTATTAGTAGGAAGAATAGTGCCCCATCATTGGTATTAGTAGGAGGAATTTTGCCCCATCATTGGTATTAGTAGGAGGAATAGTGCTCCATCATTGGCATTGGTGGGTGGAATAGTGCCCAATTATTGGTATCAGTAGGAGGAATAATGCCCCATCATTGGTGTTGGTGCAGGTAATAGTCCCCCTTTATTGGCATTGGTGGGAGGAATAGTGCCCCATTTTTGGTATTAGTAAGAGGAATAGTGCTTCATCATTGACTTTGGTGGAAGGAATAGTGCCCCTTCATTGGTATCAGTGGAAGCAATGGTGTCCCATCATTAGGGTCAATGGGTGGAATAGTGCCCTATCATTGGTATCAGTGGAAGCAATGGTGTCCCATCATTAGGGTCAATGGGTGGAATAGTGCCCTATCATTGGTATCAGTGGAAGCAATGGTGTCCCATCATTAGGGTCAATGGGTGGAATAGTGCCCCGTCATTGGTGTCAGGGATGGAAAATGCCCCAATATTGCTGTCGGGGGGAGGTAATAGTAAGAAGAATGGTGCAGAATATTCCTCACATTCGTATAGGCGTCATACCCCATGGTGTTCCTCCACTAGTCTTATGACATCGCGGCATTAAAGGGAACCTATAGAACTTTTTAAACATACGATTGAAGAATATACATGTGTTGTGGTAAATCATGTGTGATGGTCTCGACCCCCTCCCCCCCTTAGTTGACATGTTGGGAAGTTGTTAGAAATAAATAGGGTGCCCCCTAAAAAACGGATATATACCATGTGCTACCAATGTGTATGAATGTGATGGACCATAAATGTCACAAGTCCACCCCAGAAGGTGGTGAGTGGTCTTCATTGTGCGCCGAGCTCAGGGGCTTCACTGCTCTACAAGAGGAGAAGTGGAACTTTGGAAATGTCACAAGTCCACACCAGAAGGTGGAGAGTGGCCTTCATTGTATGCTGAGCTCAGGGGCCACCAGAAGGTGGTGAGTGGTCTACATTGTGCGCTGAGCTCAGGAGCTTCGCTGCTCTACAAGAGGAGAAGTGGAACTTTGTAAATGTCATAAGTCCACACCAGAAGGTGGTGAGTGGCCTTCATTGTGCGCTGAGCTCAGGAGCTTCGCTGCTCTACAAGAGGAGAAGTGGAACTTTGTAAATGTCACAAGTCCACACCAGAAGGTGGTGAGTGGCCTTCATTGTGCGCTGAGCTCAGGGGCTTCGCTGCCCTACAAGAGGAGAAGTGGAACTTTGTAAATGTTCTCCTTCTTCCTAACTGTCTATTCTCTATGGGTCACTTCCCTTCCCCCCCCCCTTCCCCCGTGTCTCCCATTCAGCCGCATTCCTGGTCATTTGCATGGAGTCACACTTCTTAGTAGGTAGAGAAGAACGTGTGAGCAGCTGTGGAAGGGTCACCACACCCAAATGACTCGGACACATCGCTTGTCAGGAATCACAGATCCAACGGAGGAGTCAACATTACCCAACAAGAAATCAGGCCTGAGGGCCAAGGCTCACAAATGGCCGACTTTTCGAGGAACGTTCCCTCATTTTCGTCTTATTAGGTAGATTCAGAAAGAGTTAGGCCGGCTTATCTACAGATAAGCCGACCTAACTCAGAATCTGCACCGACCTATGTTTAAGTGTATTCTCTAACAGAGATACACTTAAACATATCTTGCGCCGTCCTATCTTAGATTGCAATGTTTTGGCTGACCGCTAGGTGGCGCTTCCATTGCGGCCGGCGTAGATTATGTAAATTAGCTTTTCCCGAATGTAAGCGAGCCCGCCGCAGTCGATTAACGTCGTTTCCGTAAGGCCTTAGGCGGCCTAAAGTTAGAGCTATGCTCTAGCGGCCTAGCCAATGTTAAGTATGGCCGCCGTTCCCGCCGCGAGGTTCGAATTTTTTACGTCGTTTGCGCAAGTCGTCCGCGAATCGGGAGTTATGTCGTTTTTTACGTACACGTCGAAATCCATAGGCCCGTACGGCGTCCTTAGCCGCAATGCGCACTGGGAAATGTAGGCGCCCGGCGCATGCGCAGTAGCAAAAAACTTCAAAAAACTTGGGTTCAAGCCTCATTTCCATACAACACGCCCCCCTCCAACCAATTTAAATTAGGCGCCCTTACGCCCGCTCGTTTGAGGCTACGCCGCCGTAGATTAGCAGGTAAGTAGATTGAGAATCACTACTAGCCTAGTTAATTTACGGCGGTGTAGCCTAAACAGGCTAGGCTAGGCCAACCTAAAGTTAGTCCCATCTCTTTGAATCTACCTAGATGTTCCTCTAAAATCGTCCTTTTATTGTAGATTAGGGGCTTCTAGATGGGGGGGGGGGGTATCCTTGAGAATAATCAAATCACGGGGTTATGGGGCTGGATCTCTATAAATAATTCCTTGCACAATTGAACCCGGTATTGAGAAGTTGATGACCCGGGAGGAAATAATAGTGTTTGGTGTGGATGGACCTTGGTAGAAGGGTTTGTAGTCCATCTTGTGAATTGCCCTCGTCTGTATCAAGTGTTTGAATGTTTGATTCTAATCTCAGCCTCTCCCAAACCACCTTCTTCTTTTTGTGGTGGTGGTGTGGTTGGCCATGGAGGAACGCGGAGGAACCCTCGAAATACATTTTCTGGTCTTTACGGAACCCCCTGCTAATAACGAATGTTTGTCCAGCCCCTTGTACATTCGTGTGATGGTCAGTTGGAAGAATGCCTCTTACATTTGGGAAGAATTACCCCTCCCCCCTTACAGAAAGCTTAGTGGGGTCATTTGGGAACTTATCTGAGAGGTAGAAGCTGCTCATTGCCCAAGGAACTCAGAGGAACCGCTAGAGCAGTGGTTCTCAACCTTTCTAGTGCTGTGACCCCTAGATAACATTTCACAAATTGTGGGGACCCCTAACAGTAAAATTATTTTCGTATCGTGGAATCCTTACTACAGTGGTGTCTCGCAGCAGTGACACCTATTCCGAAATCAGGAGATAGGGTCTCCTTCAGCCCCTCCCACTTCACTTTACTCACCAGTCAGCTGACTGGTGGGCGGCTGCAAAGATACGGAGTGGCCGAACGCGGGCACTAGGAACAGCCCAGTTGGGCGGCTGAGAAATGGCTGGGAGAGCGGTGTGGGCTAAAGAAACAGGCAAGGAGTTTGTGACCCCTGGCAAATCATCATTCGACCCCCGAGGGGGTCCCGACCCCCAGGTTGAGAACCACTGCGCTAGAGGAACCCAAGTTGAGAAAGACTTCTCTAACTAGTACAAAATACATGGTGGGATTTGAGTGTCGCGCCCACATGAGCAAACGGCGTTCAAACCACACATGTGAGTTATCGCCGCGAACGTTTGAGCGGGAGTAACAATTCTAGCCCGAGACCTCCTCTGTAACTCTAAACAGGTAACCTGTTAAAAAAATGTAAGTGTCGCCTATGGAGATTTTGAAGTACCAAAGTTTGGAGCCATTCAACAAGTGTGCGCAATTTGAAGCGTAACATGTTGGATATCAATCTACTCGGCGTAACATCATCTTTCACATTATACAAAAAAATTGGGCTAACTTTACTGTTTATTTTTTTTTTTTATTTATTTACAAACGTTATTTTTCCCCAAAAAAACACATTTGAAAAAAAAAAACGATCGCCATTTTATTCCCTAGGGTGTCTGCTAAAAAAATAGATAAAACAAAATGAAAAAATAAATAAATATATAAGTGTTTAATCAATTAAAATATATTTTTTTCAAAAATGTGTGTTTAAAAAAACAAACAAAGAAAAAAAAAAACGCAGCGCAAATACTGTGTGACGTAAACAGTTGCGACGATCGACATTTTATTCCCTAGGGTCTCTGCTAAAACAAACAATATATATAATGTTTGGGGGTTCTGAGTAATTTTCTAGAAAACAAAATGATGATTTTTACATGTAGGAGCGAAGTGCCAGAAGTGGTTAATTTAGCAAAAAAAAAGACTGATGAAAGTAAAATCTCCACATTTTGCTCATGGAGAAACAAAAAGATCTACTTTGTAATCTCTTTAGAGGATGTGTTTGTTGGAGATGTAACTAATTAAGGCAGAAGGTGTGATGAGCGGAGCTTTGTTAATTGAATTTAGTGTCTGTTTCCTCTGTTGGGGTATTTGATCATTATTTGTGTATTACATTTGTTATCATTATTCGTGTATTACATTTTTTTTTTATTATTATTATTATTGTATTACATTTTTTTTTTTATTATTTGTGTATTACATTTTGTTATTTTTTTTTTATTTGTTTTATTATTTGTGTCTATGATTTTGTGATTTGTTTTATTATTTGTGTATTACATTTTGTTATTATTTTTTATTTGTTTTATTATATGTGTATTACATTTTGCTATCATTATTCGTGTATTACATTTATTTTTTATTTTTTTATTATTCTTGTATTACATCTTTTTTTATTATTATTTGTGTATTACATTTTGTTATTATTTTTTATTTGTTTTATTATATGTGTATTACATTTTTTATTATTATTCTTGTATTACATTTTTTTTATTATTTGTGTATAAAAAAAAAATTATTTTTATTTGTGTATTACATTATGTTCTTTTCTTTAATTTGTTTTATTGTTTGTGTCTTAGATTTTGTTATTTGTTGTATTTGTTTTATTATTTGTGTATTACATTTTGTTATTATTTTTTATTTGTTTTATTATATGTGTATTACATTTTTTCAATTTTTTTTATTATTCTTGTATTACATTTTTTTTTATTATTTGTGTATTACCTTTTTTTTTATATGTGTATTACATTTTGTTATTTTTTTTAATTTGTTTTATTATTTGTGTCTTATATTTTGTTATTTGTTTTATTATTTGTGTATTACATTTTGTTATTATTTTTTATTTGTTTTATTATATGTGTATTACATTTTGTTATCATTTTTTTGTATTTGTTTTATTTTTTTGTGTATTAAATTTTGTTATTTTTTTAATTTGTTTTATTATTTGTATCTTAGATTTTGTTATTTGTTTTATTATTTGTGTATTACATTTTATTATTATTTTGTTATTTGTTTTATTATATGTGTATTAAATTTTTTTTAATGTTTTGTATTATTCTTGTATTAAATTTTTTTTTATTTTTTGTGTATTACATTTTGTTATTTTTTTTTATTTGTTTTATTATTTGTGTCTTTGATTTTGTTATTTGTTTTATTATATGTGTATTACATTTTGTTATCAATATTTGTGTATTACATTTTGTTATCATTTATTTTTTATTTTTTTTGTGTATTAAATGTTGTTGTTTTTTTATTTGTTTTATTATTTGTGTCTTAGATTTTGTTATTTGTTTTATTTGTTTTATTATTTGTGTATTACATTTTGTTATCAATATTTGGGTATTACATTTTGTTATCATTTTTTTTTTATTTGTTTTATTTTTTTGTGTATTAAATTTTGTTATTTTTTAAATTATTTTTTTATTCTTTTATTACGGCAAAGCTTCTCAGATACAACAAATCAAGTCGTCTCAGAACATCTTCCAGTCTTATTACATTTTTTATTTTCAGACTTCCATGCACGCTTCGAATTTAATCTGAGCAGTGGGTGATCCTGTCGTTATCAGGCAGGGGGGGGGGGGGGGAATTGTCGGCTGAACAGCAACAGCATCCGGCCGCGTAGACATGTGCGGTTCTTTTCGTTCCGAATTGAATTTTGGAAAAATATTTTGTTATTCGGATGTATCGGAATTTCTGAATTACAATAGTAACGAATTTAAACAAATCCGAAATAACGAAAACAAATTTGAAAAGAAATTCGAATTTGAATAGTATTCGAATAGTTTTCTAATCGAATTCAAATAGTTTTTGAATTTGAATAGTTTACAAATTTCAGAAGAAAAGAAAATAGAATAGAAAATAAAGAAATATAATAGAAAACGATAGAATAGGAAAGAATAGAAAATAAAAGAATAGAATATAATAAGTATATTATAGTAAAACAGAACAGAAAATAAAAGAATAGCAAAAATAGAATAGAAAATAGAAAATAAAAGAATAGAGCAAAACAGAACCAAATAGAATGGAAAATAAAATAACAGAATAAAAAAAGAATTGAATAGAATAAAATAAAATAGAAAAAAAATATCTTCTGAAATTCGAAATTTCAAAAATAAATACATTTGAATACAATAGAAAATAATAAAATAGAAAGTAATAGAAGAGAACAGAAAAAAATATAGAAGGATAGAATAGAAAATACAAGAATAGAGCAAAACGGAACCAACTAGAATGGAAAATAAAATAACAGAATAAAAAAAGAATAGAAAATAAAGGAATATAATAAACAATAGAATAGAATAAAATAAATTAGAAAAAAATCTTCTGAAATTCGAATTTCAAAAATAAATAAATATGAATACAATAGAAACAAATAGAATAGAAAGTAATAGAAGAGAACAGAAAAAAATAGAAGGATAGAATAGAAAAAAAAAGAATAGAGCAAAACGGAACCAAATAGAATGGAAAATAAAATAACAGCCTGGCTCGCAGTCTCCTCTCTAATTCATCCCCAAAGGTGTTGTATGAGGTTGAGGTCAGGACTCTGTGCAGGCCAGTCAAGTTCCTCCACACCAAACTTGCTCATCCATATCTTTATGGACCTTGCTTTGTGCACTGGTCCAAATCATTTGGTGGAGGGGGGATTATGGTGTGGGGGTTATTTTTAAGGGGTTGGATTGGCCCCTTAGTTCCAGTGAAGGGAACTCTTCAGGTGTCAGCATACCAAGACAATTTCATGCTCCCAACTTTGTGGGAGGAGTTTGGGGACGGCCCCTTCCTGTTCCAACATGACTGCACACCCGTGCACAAAGCAAGGTCCATAAAGACATGGATGAGCGAGTTTGGGGTGGAGGAACTTGACTGGCCTGCACAGAGTCCTGACCTCAACCCGATAGAACACCTTTGTAATGAATTAGAGCGGAGACTGCGAGCCAGACCTTCTCGTCCAACATCAGTGCCTGACCTCACAAATGCTCTTCTGGAAGAATGGTCAAACATTCCCATAGACACCCTCCTAAACCTTGTGGACGGCCTTCCCGGAAGAGGTGAAGCTGTTATAGCTGCAAAGGGCGGGGCCAACTCAATATTGAGCCCTACGGAGTAAGATCATGTGTGTGTTAAGGCAGGCGTCCCAATACTTTTGGTAATATAGTGTTAGAGTCATGGGAATGGGGTGATAGAAGACTCTGGGACTTTTCTCCGATACATATCTCTGAGCTCGGGTGTGCATCGCTCTGAAGGGGGCAGGAGGCAATTTTCAAACCATCGGACTCATTGCTATCACCTCTCTGCCTGGCAAACGTTCCACCGCCAGGAAAATGGAAAGGAAAGTCACATTTCTGTCATTCTTCTATTTTTCTGTGTGAGAAAGTTTTCTGGTGGCAGAAGGAGAACCTTTGGGGTTGTTTATCTCCCCAGATAAATAGGTGACTGATTGTCTTTCTATGTAAATCAGGATCTGTGTTTATCCCTTACAGAGGGCTAAAGGTCTCCCGCTGATTCCCGCTGATTCCCGCTGATTCCCGCTGATTCCTGCTGATCAGAATTAACATTCATCATTTGTCAGGCGATCCCTTCACTGATGTGAGAGGAGCTCTCCAGATCACACCGCGCAGCCACCGCCACCGCCACAATCTACTTCCACCGCCACCATCTACCTCCACCGCCACCATCTACCTCCACCATATACCTCCACCACCACCATCTACCTCCACCGCCACCATCTACCTCCACCATCTACCTCCACCACCACCATCTACCTCCACTGCCACCATCTACCTCCACCGCCACCATCTACCTCCACCACCACCATCTACCTCCACTGCCACATCTACCTCCACCATCTACCTCCACCATCTACCTCCACCATCTACCTCCACCGCCACCATCTACGTCCACTGCCACCATCTACCTCCACCGCCACCATCTACCTCCACCATCTACCTCCACCGCCACCATCTACCTCCACCATCTACGTCCACTGCCACCATCTACCTCCACCGCCACCATTTACCTCCACCACCATCTACCTCCACCATCTACCACCACCGCCACCATCTACCTCCGCCATCTACCTCCACTGCCACCGCCACCATCTACATCCACCATCTACCACCACCACCACCATCTACCTCCACCGCCACCATCTACCTCCACCATCTACATCCACTGCCACCATCTACCTCCACCATCTACATCAACCGCCACTATCTACCTCCACCACCACCACCACCACCATCTACCTCCACCGCCACCATCTACCGCCACCACCACCATCTACCTCCACTATCTACCTCCACCTCCACCATCTACCACCACCGCCACCATCTACCTCCACCGCCACCATCTACCTCCACCGCGACCGTCACCATCTACCTCCACTGCCACCGCCATCATCTACCTCCACCATCTACCACCACCGCCATCATCTACCTCCACCATCTACCACCACCACCACCATCTACCTCCACCGCCACCATCTACCTCCACCATCTACATCCACCATCTAAATCCACCGCCACCATCTACCTCCACCATCTACATCCACCGCCACAATCTACCTCCACCACCACCATCTACCTCCACCGCCACCATCTACCGCCACCACCACCATCTACCTCCACCGCCACTGCCACCATCTACCTCCACCGCCACCATCTACCTCCACTATCTACCTCCACCGCCACCATCTACCTCCACCTTCTCCCTCCACCGCCACCATCTACCTCCACCATCTACCTCTACCGCCACCATCTACCTCCACCGCCACCATCTACCTCCACCATCTACGTCCACTGCCACCATCTACCTCCACCGCCACCATCTACCTCCACCATCTACCTCCACCGCCACCATCTACCTCCACCATCTACGTCCACTGCCACCATCTACCTCCACCGCCACCATTTACCTCCACCGCCATCATCTACCTCCACTGCCACCATCTACCTCCACCGCCACCATCTACCTCCACCACCATCTACCTCCACCATCTACCACCACCGCCACCATCTACCTCCGCCATCTACCTCCACTGCCACCGCCACCATCTACATCCACCATCTACCACCACCACCACCATCTACCTCCACCATCTACATCCACTGCCACCATCTACCTCCACCATCTACATCAACCGCCACTATCTACCTCCACCACCACCATCTACCTCCACCGCCACCATCTACCGCCACCACCACCATCTACCTCCACTATCTACCTCCACCTCCACCATCTACCACCACCGCCACCATCTACCTCCACCGCCACCATCTACCTCCACCGCCACCATCTACCTCTACCTCCACCGCGACCGTCACCATCTACCTCCACTGCCACCGCCATCATCTACCTCCACCATCTACCACCACCACCACCATCTACCTCCACCGCCACCATCTACCTCCACCATCTACATCCACCATCTAAATCCACCGCCACCATCTACCTCCACCATCTACATCCACCGCCACAATCTACCTCCACCACCACCATCTACCTCCACTGCCACCATCTACCGCCACCACCACCATCTACCTCCACCGCCACTGCCACCATCTACCTCCACCGCCACCATCTACCTCCACTATCTACCTCCACCGCCACCATCTACCTCCACCTTCTCCCTCCACCGCCACCATCTACCTCCACCATCTACCTCTACCGCCACCATCTACCTCCACCATCTACCTCCACCGCCACCATCTACCTCCACCATCTACCTCCACCGCCACCATCTACCTCCACCGCCACCATCTACCTCCACCATCTACGTCCACTGCCACCATCTACCTCCACCGCCACCATCTACCTCCACCATCTACCTCCACCGCCACCATCTACCTTCACCGCCACCATCTACCTCCACCGCCACTCTCTACCTCCACCATCTACATCCACCGCCACCATCTAACTCCACCACCATCGCCACCGCCACCATCTACCTCCACAATCTACCTCCACCGCCACCATATACCTCCACCATCTACCTCCACCATCTACCACCACCGCCACCATCTACCTCCACCATCTACCTCCACCGACACCATCTACCGCCACTGCCACCGCCACATCTACCTCCACCGCCACCATCTACCTCCACCGCCACCATCTACCACCACCATCTACCTCCACCGCCACCATCTACCTCCACTGCTACCGCCACCATCTACCGCTACCGCCACCATCTACCTCCACCGCCACCATCTACCTCCACTGCTACCGCCACCATCTACCGCCACCATCTACCGCTACCGTCACCATCTAACTGCACCGCCACCATCTACCGCCACCATCTACCTCCACCGCCACCATATACCTCCATAGCTTGTCACTCTCACACAATATGACTTATCACTGCTTACAATGTGCCACTCCATTACATTTTATATATTACCTCACCTCTTTTCAGAGATAAGATATTATACAGGAGTGACATCACCACTCTCCAGATACAATATATATTATACAGGAGTGACATCACCGTTCTCCAGATGTAAGATATATTATACAGGAGTGACATCACCGCTCTCCAGATATAAGATATCATACAGGAGTGACATCACCGCTCTCCAGATATAAGATATATCATACAGGAGTGACATCACCGCTCTCCAGATATAAGATATATAATACAGGAGTGACATCACCGCTCTCCAGATATAAGATATATAATACAGGAGTGACATCACCGCTCTCCAGATATAAGATATATTATACAGGAGTGACATCACCGCTCTCCAGATATAAGATATATCATACAGGAGTGACATCACCGCTCTCCAGATATAAGATATATAATACAGGAGTGACATCACCGCTCTCCAGATACAAGATATAATACAGGAGTGACATCACCGCTCTCCAGATATAAGATATTATACAGGAGTGACATCACCGCTCTACAGATATAAGATATATAATACAGGAGTGACATCACCGCTCTCCAGATATAAGATATAATACAGGAGTGACATCACCGCTCTCCAGATATAAGATATATATTACAGGAGTGACATCACCGCTCTCCAGATATAATATATTATACAGGAGTGACATCACCGCTCTCCAGATATAAGATATATCATACAGGAGTGACATCACCGCTCTCCAGATATATAATACAGGAGTGACATCACCGCTCTCCAGATATAAGATATTATACAGGAGTGACATCACCGCTCTCCAGATATAAGATATTATACAGGAGTGACATCACCGCTCTCCAGATATAAGATATATAATACAGGAGTGACATCACCGCTCTCCAGATATAAGATATTATACAGGAGTGACATCACCGCTCTCCAGATATAAGATATTATACAGGAGTGACATCACCGCTCTCCAGATATAAGATATTATACAGGAGTGACATCACCGCTCTCCAGATATAAGATATATCATACAGGAGTGACATCACCGCTCTCCAGATATAAGATATATAATACAGGAGTGACATCAACGCTCTCCAGATATAAGCTATATTATAAAGGAGTGACATCACCGCTCTCCAGATATAAGCTATATTATACAGGAGTGACATCACCGCTCTCCTGATATGTCATAGTGATGACAGGTGATGTGACAGTCTTTGCCCGGACACGTTGCGGTGACATCCAGGCACAGGTGACACTTATCACAGCTGATTCCCCGGCTTGCCCGGATATAATGTACAGAGCGGCCCTCGGAGTACAATGGCGGTGAGAACGAGATTCTAGGAAGGTGTAAACATTCGACATTTGAATATCAATCAGAAAAGTGCAGCAGGGCTTCTGCACTCCAAGGTGCAAACAGATACCGGTTGTGTCTGTACAGTTCATGTGTGCCGCCGGCCGGGTGGAGCTTCCTCCATGAATCTGATTACAGCCACCACCACGCTGCCTCCTGACAGCTCACATAATCACCCCGCCACTTCCTCCTTTCATTGTGTTTATTGACATAAAGCGGGGACTAAACACCTGTCTATAATCAGCCCTGTATAGTCATGTGCTGCTTGTTACCGGGCGGAAAGGATTCCACAAGTCAGCTCCACATACATTGTCTGTGGCCTTGTCTATTGTCACAACAAGAAGCTCTTCTGAGCAGGGCCCCCTTCGCCCTCTTGTATTGTATTATAACTGTATTGTCTGCCTTTTATATTGTAAAGCGCTGCGTAAACTGTTGGCGGTATATAAATCCTGTATAATAATAATAATAATAATGACACACAATGAGATCAAGTAAGAAATGTCCTCATCAACATCACAATGTAAAGAGAAACTGAAGTGAACATTACAATGTAACACATAATATATGTAAATGTTACAAAGTAAACATTATAATGTAGCAAAAAATATTAGTAAACATTACAATGTAATATAAAATATTAGTAAACATCACAATGTAATATAAAATATTAGTAAACATCACAATGTAATATTAAATATTAATAAAAACTTCACAATGTAATAAAAAATATTAGTAAACATTACAATGTAATATAAAATATTTGTAAACAATACAATGTAATATAAAATATTAGTAAACATCACAATGTAATATAAAATATTAGTAAACAATACAATCTAATATAAAATATTAGTAAACATTACAATGTAATATAAAATATTAGTAAACAATACAGTGTAGCAAAAAATATTAGTAAACATTACAATGTAATATAAAATATAAGTAAACATAACAATGTATTATAACATATTTGTAAACAATACAATCTAATATAAAATATTAGTAAACAACACAATGTAGCAAAAAATATTAGTAAACAATACAATGTATTTTTTTATTTTTATTTTTGTTTTGTTTAAACCAAGAGACTGGAAGAAAAACATGTAGGAAGATTTTACACTGCATTCACACCTAGGCGTAGGCAATAGCGGCGTTTTCCGGCGTTTTTTTTCGGCGTTTTTTTCGCGCGTATTCATGCCAATATGCGCGTTTGCATACAGCGTTGTCCGACGTTTTTGTACTTAGACGTTTTTTTTTTAGCCAATAGGAAAAACTATCATCTTTTCATCACTTGTTGCTATGTTGGTAGATTTTTTTAATCTTCTGCATGGGCGACAAGTTCTATTGACGAAACGCCCGTAGCAAACGCTTGTTGTCGCGCAATACGCGCGTATCTGGCGTTTTACATTGATTTCAATGGA
Organism: Rana temporaria; assembly: GCF_905171775.1. NCBI lineage: Eukaryota > Metazoa > Chordata > Amphibia > Anura > Ranidae > Rana > Rana temporaria. The sequence continues at coordinate 8,477,458 of NC_053500.1, read as the reverse complement.
AAACCAAAAACGCTCAAATACGCGCATATCGCGCGTATTGCGCGACAAAAAAGGGTCCGGAACTTCTTTTGACTACAGGCGATGCGCGTCAGGCGCATCAGCGTGCAGATGTGAACCATCCCCATTGACTTTCATTGCTTTTCGTCCCTCTGGCGTTTGTTCGCGTCGCGCTACATGCGACAAAACGCGAAGGTGTGAATGGGTTAGGCAGAAATAGGTAGGGAATGTACCTTAGGTTAACAATAGTGGTAATATTTTCTACTAGGCACATTTCTTATTTCCTTTGTTTTTTGGGTATATATCCTTAATCTTATGAAGTTTTATTTTGATATGTTGCAGGCTCTAATTACTGTTTTTATTTACTTTTTTTTTTTATTTGGTCGAATGGCTAGATTTGTTCTGTATTACTTTTTTTTATATCGTAACATAGACATATTCCTTCTCTTGATACAGTATATAGTGTTTATATCGTTTGTTATAACTGAATTTTTTTTTTTAAAGAAAGAATTATATTTAAAAAAAATAGAGCGAAGACTGCGAGCCAGGCCTTCTCTTTCAACATCAGTGCCTGACCTCACAAATGCGCTTCTGGAAGAATGGTCAAACATTCCCATAGACACACTCCTAAACCTTGTGGACGGCCTTCCCAGAAGAGATGAAGCTGTTATAGCTGCAAAGGGCGGGGCCAACTCAATACTGAACCTTACGGACTAAGGGCCAGATCCACAGATAATTAGATGGGCGCAGCGTATCAGAGATACGGTACGCCGTCGTACCTTACCTGGCGGATCTTCGAATCCTCAAAGTATTTGCGCCTTAAGTTACGGCGACGTAGTGTATTTCTGGCGGCGTTATTCAAATCGGCGGGTAGGGTGCGTGATTCATTTAAATGAATCGCGTCCCCGCGCCGAATGAACTGCGCATGCGTCGTTCCCGAAATTTCCCGCCGTGCATTGCGCTAAATAGGCATGTGCAAAAGGGAAAAATTTGTTTAGTTTCGTTTTAATTCGTTATTTAATTAATTTCGTTAAGTTAGATTCGTTACATGTGTTAAATTCGTTTTCGGAATTCGTTCGTTTTCGACCGAATTTCGAAAAGTCCGGTCGAATTCGAAAATATTTCGACCGGATTCGAAAACAAATAGTCTCTTTTCGAATAGAATTTGTTTTCGAATTCGATTCGAAAAGATATATATTATATTTTTTTTCGAATTCCGATCAAATTTTTTTTTTTTCGAAATCCGATCAAATTTCGTCCGCGGGTTTTCGATTCGGAATCGAAAACGTTCGTTCGGGTTCGGTAAATTCATTAATATTGCAATTCGGGAATTCGTATGCATCCGAATGTCCGAATAATGAAAAATTCGTCCGAATTTCGATTCGGAACTAAACGAAATGCACATGCCTAGCGCTAAATGTCGTAGCTAGGATGTCATTTTTTTAACTTAGACGTGAGTTACGTCCATCCCTATTCACGGACGACTTACGCAAAAAAAAAAAAATTCAAATTTCGACGCGGGAGCGACGGCCATACTTAACATGGCAAGTCTATCTATACGCCGCAAAATACCAGCTTTAACTATACGCCGGAGAATGCCGACGACGTTAGAAAATGCGACGGCCGCGCGTACGTTCGTGGATCGTCGTAAATCGCTAATTTGCATACCCGACGCGGGAAAACGACGCAAACTCCACCCAGCGGGCGCCGAAGTATTGCACCTACGATCCGAAGCCGTACGCCTGTCGGATCGAACCCAGAAGCCGTCGTATCTTGGTTTGAGGATTCAAACTAAAGATACAACGCGGGTAATTTGAAAGTACAACGGTAGATACGCCGGCGTACTCCCTATGTGGATCTGGCCCTAAGACTTGGATGCCATTACAGTTCATGTGCGTGCGAAGGCAGGTGTCCCAATACTTTTGGTAAAAAAGTGTAGATCATGTTTGGGGGGTTTCTTCAGGTCTAAAATGATTTAAAAAGAAATGCAAAAATGGCTCTGGCAGCAAAAAAGGGTTAAAGCAATTTTTTAGCGACTATTTGCCATTATCTCATCAGCATTGATCGATCATAGCAGGACCGCAGCTCTCTCTGACTTCACTTGCTGCATGCTTGCTCCACGTTCAATATTATTATACAGGATTTATATGGCGCCAACATCGTGCTCATCGCCTTACAACGTTGGGGCAGACAGTACAGTTACAATACAAGTCAATACAGGAGGAATCAGAGGGGCCCGGCTGCTGGGAGCTTATAATAAAGTACTGAATCCAAGGCCAGCCAGGAAATGAGTGGGCCAGATTCACAGAAGAAATACGCCGGAGTATCTGCTGATACTCTGGCGTACTTTCAAATTTGCCGCGTCGTATCTTTATTTGTGATTCACAAACAAAGACGGTTTTTGGCTAAGATCCGACAGGCGTACGGCTTCGTACGCCTTCGGATCTTAGGCTGCAATACTTCGGCCGCCGCTGGGTGGAGTTCGCGTCGTTTTCCAGTGTCGGTTATGCAAATTAGCTTTTACGGCGATCCACGAAGCTACTCGCGTGCGTTACATCGTCGCAAGTCGTTTTTTCCCGTCGCAAAGTTAAGCCTGCTTTTACATGGCTTAATTTTAGACCAGCCATGTTAAAGTATGGCCGTCGTTCCCGCGTCGAATTTCAATTTTTTTTCTTTCCTATGACGTCCGGGAATACGTTACGCACGTCGCCGTTCAAAAAACACCGTCGGGGCGCCGTAATTTCGCGCCAAGGAACGGCGGGAAATTTCCAAACGGAGCATGCGCAGAACGTTCGGCGCGGGAGCGCGCCTAATTTAAACGGTACACGCCCCATTTGAATTTGGCGGGCTTGCGCCGGACAGCTTTACGTTACACCACCGTAAGTTTACACGCAAGTGCTTGGTGAATCAGGCACTTGCGCTTAAAACTTGCGGAGGTGTAACGTAAAGACGATACGTTACGCCGCGGCAGTTCTCTATGAATCTGGCCCAGTATTTCCAGGAGGTTGAAGAGTTTACTTCAGTATCTCAGGGTAGGTTCCTGCGCTGCGTACTCACAGCTGATCATCAAATCTTTTCTCCAACAAGCAGCTTGTGGTGTTGCCTGAGGGCCCTTTGTGGGGGGAGCCCGGGATCAGAGTGACTCAGTAAACAGATGTCGGAGGAGGAGGAGGAGGAGGTAATATGATCAGAGACGGCTTCCTCATGAATGGGCCTGGTGGAGAAGAAGAAATGAGTCAGGTGGAGTCACAACTGCATGGAAGATGTCCATTACAAGACGTTATTAAAGAGGTCCTCCAACCCTACAGACACTTTACTGGATTCTAAACAACCTCAACCTATATAGCCAGATTCACGTAGGCGGGCGCAACGTTAGGCAGGCGTAGCGTATGGCATATACGCTACGCCGCCGTAAGTTAGAGAGGCAAGTGCTGTATTCACAAAGCACTTGCCTCCTAAGTTATGGCGGCGTAGCCTAAATGGGGCCGGCGTAAGCACGTCTAATTCAAATGAGGATGAGGGGGGCGTGTTTTATGTTAATAAATGGTGACCCGACGTGATTGACGTTTTTTACGAACGGCGCATGCGCCGTCCGTGAACATATCCCAGTGTGCATTGCTCCAAAGTACGCCGCAAGGACGTATTGGATTAGACGTGAACGTAAATTACGTCCTGCCCCATTCACGGACGACTTACGCAAACGACGTAAAATTTTCAAATTTCGACGCGGGAACGACGGCCATACTTAACACTGACTAGGCCAGCTATTTGTTCGACTAACTTTACGCTGGGAATCGCCTTACGTAAACGGCGTGTCTTTACTGCGACGGGCACGCGTACGTTCGTGAATCGGCGTATCTAGTCATTTACATATTCTATGCCGAACTCAAAGGAAGCGCCGGCTAGCGTAAATATTGCACCCTAAGATACGACGGCGTAGGAGACTTACACCGCTCGTATCTTAGCCTAATTTAAGCGTATCTGGTTTCCAGAATACGCTTAAATTTACGACGGCGCAGATTCAGAGTTACGACGGCATATCTACTGATACGCCGGCATAACTCTCTCTGAATCTGGCTAATAGATTCTAATAACAAAGAAGATGCCCCACTTTTTCACATACTACTACCTTCTTGTGAGCGCCAAGACCCGCGTGACTACGGGAAGAAAAAGCTGCACCCACATCTCAAATGGGCAACTATAGGACCCCAGATCCCTACTCTGCACACCAAGATCGGTGTTTTTCAATGCTTTTGATAAAAAAAAAATGGTGCCAAATGTTTTCAAGTAAACCGGAAGTCAGTAGCAGCTGGCGTGTTACAAACAGTGGTGGCAAACAACCACCCCCCCCCCCCAAGGCTAGGTGCATAGCACTAACACAACCCCCCCCCCCGCCGGTGGCAGTGCACTGCCACCCACCATCAAGGTGGCGGGTTGCGACGGCGTGTCCTCCAGCGTGGCAGGTTGCCGGCTGCGGTGTCCTCTCTAGCTTCCACCGTGCGTCTCCTGTCTCCTCATCCTAGGCTAGGCATCAGTGGCGGCTGGTGCTCAAAATTTTGGGGGGGGCGCAAACTAACAGAAAAAAAAACAAACACATTAAGCGCAGCCACTGTGCCCATAAATTGCCGCCACTGTGCCTTCAAACGCAACCACTGTACCCATAAATTGCCGCCACTGTGCCTTCAAACGCAACCACTGTACCCATAAATTGCCGCCACTGTGCCTTCAAACGCAGCTACTGTACCCATAAATTGCCGCCACTGTGCCTTCAAACGCAACCACTGTACCCATAAATTGCCGCCACTGTGCCTTCAAAAGCAACCACTGTACCCATAAATTGCCGCCACTGTGCCTTCAAATGCAACCACTGTACCCATAAATTGCCGCCACTGTGCCTTCAAACGCAACCACTGTACCCATAAATTGCCGCCACTGTGCCTTCAAACGCAACCACTGTACCCATAAATTGCCGCCACTGTGCCTTCAAACGCAGCTACTGTACCCATAAATTACTGCCAGTGTGCCCATCAATTGCCACCACTGTGCCCAATTAATTGCTGCCAGTGTGCCCCATCAATTGCCGGCAATGTGCTATCAAACACTTATCAATTGCCACCACTTTGCCCATCAATTGCTGCCAGTGTGCCCCATCAATTGCTGCCAGTGTGCCATCAAACGCAGCTACTGTACCCATCAATTGCTGCCAGTGTGCCCCATCAATTGCTGGAACTGCGCCCCATCAATTGCCGGCAATGTGCTATCAAATGCAGCTACTGTACCTATCAATTGCCACAACTGTGCTTATCAATTGCCACCACTTTGCCCATCTATTGCTGCCAGTGTGCATCCAATCACAGCGCCTGTCGCTTCAGCCAATCAGGTGACCGGGTAACCAGACCCGAGCACCTGATTGGCTGAGAGGCGGGTCAGTGTTAGAAAAGCGATTTATTCCCTTCTCTAACACAACACTGTGCAAACAGTGAACGCACAGCATTGCGCCCGCTGTTTACCAATTTGGAAGCCTATTAAAGCCCACGGCTTACTAACTTTTGGGGGAGGTGCTTGTTCTATGGGAAGGCAGAGATCCGTGTTCCTGCAGGAACACAGGATTACTACCTTCCCTTCTCGCAGAACGGCGATCTTCCTTGCTTACATAGGCAGACCGTCGTACTGCTTCTCTCCCCGAACGATCAGCGGGTCCCAGCGGACATCAAGTGCACCGGACCTGCTGATTGGCGGGTCGCCGGCGGTTGAACGTGCGCACCCCAGACCCAGAGGTGCAGGATCACGTACAGGTATGGGATTCTGCACAGGAGAGCCGCCCTGCCGCCGTATATGAACAGTATACGGTCGGTAAGCGGTTGAGCTGTAGTCACGCCCTGCCTCACTGTTTTGTTAAAGGAGAAGTACAGGGAAAGCTCGTGTGTCTGTAATTCTGTGGATCACAGGAGTGTCCTTCGCTCCGCACTCCTGTTACCCGTTTTCAGCAGACAGAGGGGGCTTCAGCCCGCTGTCGCCTGACGTCACAGAGCCTGTTTAGGCTCAGGAAGAATCGCGAGGATGAAGTCGGGATCCGCCCACATGCCTTGACCGGCACCCGGCTCAGCCTCTCAGCGAGCTGAAAAATGTGATATGAAAAGCTGCAACAGCCACCATTTTGTTCTGTAGGGCCTCTGCTTTAAAAAAATAATAATAATAATGATTACAATTATATATACAGTGGCACGGATTCAAGTAGATTTGCGCATTTTTTACGGAGGCGCAGGGCAACGTTTTTGCCCTGCGCCCCCGCAAATTTTCTGCGCTGCCCTTGATTCACGGAGAAGTAGCTCCGTAAATTGCGTGGGCGCGCCGGCAAAATGCCCGGCGTAAGCGCTCGCAATTTAAATGATCCCGTAGGGGGCGGGAATCATTTAAATTAGGCGCGTTCCCGCGCCGAGCGCAGAGCGCATGCTCCGTCTGGAAACTTTCCCGACGTGCATTGCGGCAAATGACGTCGCAAGGACGTCATTTGCTTCAAAGTGAACGTGAATGGCATCCAGCGCCATTCACGATTCACTTACGCAAACTACGTAAATTTCAAATTTCGCGACGAGGGTATACGTAACGTAACATTGGCTGCCCCTGCTAATAGCAGGGGCAGCCTTACGCGAAAACCGCCGTACGGAAACAAAGTAAATTGCGTACGCAGGGCTCGCGCAACGTTGTGAATCGGCGTTAGTATGCAATTTGCATACTATACACTGAGCACAACGGGAACGCCACCTAGCGGCCATCGCAAGAATGCAGCCTAAGATATGCGGGCATAAGAGCCTTATGCCGCGCATATCTTAGGCTGCAGTCGGCGTAACGAGGTTCCTGAATCAGGAGCATTCGTTACGCCGGGGCAAGTAAGCAATTGCGCTGTGTAACTTATGGTTACACAGGCGCAATTGCTTCTTGAATCCAGGCCAGTATATATAATGTTTGGGGATTCTAAGTAATTTCCTAGCGAAAAATACTGATTGGTACATGTAAACAAAGAGTGCCAGAAAAGGCGTGGAGCTAAAGTGTTCTTTATTGCCCCTCCCCCGTGTCTTCTATCTTTCTGGGAATGCAAAGATAGACAAAGTACGCATGCAAAGGACACGCCTCACCTGGGTACAACCACTTGAAGTCAAATGATTTACCAGGTAAGTGCTTAACCACTTGACCTCTGGAAGATTTACCCCCTTCATGACCAGGCCATTTCTTGCGATACGGCACTGCGTTACTTTAACTGACAATTGCGCGGTCGTGCAGCATAGTACCCAAATAAAATTGACGTCCTTTTCCCCCCACAAATAGAGTTTTCTTTTGGTGGTATTTGATCACCTCTGCGGTTTAAATTTTTTGCACTATAAACAAAAAAAGGACGTCAATTTAGAAAAAACACCAACAACAAAAAAAACAAAATATTTGACTTTCTGCTATAAAACATCCAATAAATAAATATGTATTCTGCTACATATTGTTGGCGAAAAACCCCCACAATAAGAGTATATTGATTGGTTTGCGCAAAAGTTATAGGGCCAGATCCAGAGAGAGAGTACGCCAGCGTATCTACTGATACGCCGGCGTACTTTCAAATTACCCGCGTCGTATCTTTAGTTTGAATCCTTAAACCAAGATACGACGGCTTCTGGGTTAGATCCGACAGGTGTACGCCTTCGGATCGTAGATGCAATACTTCGGCGTCCGCTGGGTGGAGTTCGCGTCCTTTTCCGCGTCGGGTATGCAAATGAGCTTTTTCCGACGATCCACGAACGTACGCGCGGTCTCTAGTGGTCTTACGTGGTCTCTAGTCGGCTTTTTTTAATCGGCGAATAGGGCTGGACGTAATTTGCGTTCACGTCGAAACCAATACGTCGTTACGCCGTACTTGGAAGCAATGCACACTGGGATATGTACACGGACGGCGCATGCGCCGTTCGTAAATCACGTCAATCACGTCAGGTCATCACATATTACCATAAAACACGACCCCCCTTCCCCATTTGAATTACGCGCGCTTACGCCGGCCCCATTTACGCTACGCCGCCGCGACTTACGGAGCAAGTGCTTTGTGAATACCGCACTTGCTCCTGTAAGTTGCGGAGGCGTAGCGTAAATACACTACGCTGCGCCGCCATAAATTATAGCGTAGCTACCTGAATCTACCCCATTGTTCTTTTACTATAAGTTCCTATTATTAGACTTTCTGCATCACTTTTGGCTCCGCTAAGTTTATATTTGTTACATTTTAAAGTAACTTTTAAGCAAATGTTTCATTTTGGATCAGTTTGCTTAGATTTATGTTTTTTTTTTTTTTATCAGTAAAGAATTTTTATTGAAATTTCTTTTTTTTATTTTATTTGGCGGGTACTGTTTTTTTTTTTTTTTTTTTACTCAGGACCTCAACAGCGGGAATTTTTTGAGAAGGTGGACCCGGCGCGGCCTTTTTATCCTCCTAGCAGAAGCCGACGCACGCACACTTCCTGTATGACTCTATGACGGTTGTATCATTAGGTAGCGCTGTCATTTTCCTGTCCTCCTGTCCTCAGTGCCTGTAGGAAATGCTGTCATTTCACATTTAGCAAGTAAATCTTCCCTGTGTGCCCCTCCCCCCCTCCCCCCCCCCCCCAGTGTGACCTACAGTACAAAGGACAGGCATGGCAATGGAATACACACCACTACTGGACTGCGGGGACGACCTAGAGCCACTCACTGAACTCACAGCGGCGGCTCCAGGGGGCCACACATAATATTCATTATATGTAGTGCTACAGAGGATTGTTAGAAACTGCTGTTATATTGCTGGAGACGGCCAGAAACTGGGGACATGTTTCAGGTGTAGTTAAGGGTGGAGATATGCGGCAGGAGACTTCTAGAACCTGGGGACGTCACGTGCTACAGGTGTGGTTAAGGGTGGAGATATAAGGCAGGAGAATTTTAGAGACTGAGGACATTCTACAGGTGTAGTTAAGGGTGGAGATATCAGGCAGGAGAATTTTAGAGACTGAGGACATTCTACAAGTGTAGTTAAATGCGGCAGGAGACTTTTAGAGACTGAGGATATGCTACAAGTATAGTTAGGGGGGGATGTGCGGCAGGAGACTTTTAGAGACTGAGGACATGCTACAGGTGTAGTAAAGGGTGGAGATATGTGTCAGGAGACTTTTAGAGACTGAGGATATGCTACAAGTATAGTTAAGGGCGAGGATGTGCGGCAGGAGACTTTTAGAGACTGAGGACATGCTACAGGTGTAGTTAAGGGTGGAGATATGAGGAGGGAGCTTTTGGAGACTGAGGACATGCTACAGGTGTAGTTAAGGGTGGAGATATGAGGAGGGGGCTTTTGGAGACTGAGGACGTGCTACAGGTGTAGTAAAGGGTGGAGATATGAGGAGGGAGCTTTTGGAGACTGAGGACATGCTACAGGTGTAGTAAAGGGTGGAGATATGAGGAGGGGGCTTTTGGAGACTGAGGACGTGCTACAGGTGTAGTAAAGGGTGGAGATATGAGGAGGGAGACTTTTGGAGACTGAGGACATGCTACAGGTGTAGTAAAGGGTGGAGATATGAGGAGGGAGACTTTTGGAGACTGAGGACATGCTACAGGTGTAGTAAAGGGTGGATATATGAGGAGGGAGACTTTTAGAGACTGAGGACATGCTACAGGTGTAGTAAAGGGTAGAGATATGTGTCAGGAGACATTTGTAGACTGAGGACATGCTACAGGTGTAGTTAACGGTGAAGATATGAGGAGGGAGACTTTTGGAGACTGAGGACGTGCTACAGGTGTAGTTAACAGTGAAGATATGAGGCTGGAGACTTTTGGGGACTGAGGACGTGCTACAGGTGTAGTTAGGGCTGGAGATATGAGGCTGGAGACTTTTGGAGACTGAGGACGTGCTACAGGTGTAGTTAACAGTGAAGATATTAGGCTGGAGACTGAGGACGTGCTACAGGTGTAGTTAGGGCTGGAGAAATGCGTCAGGAGACTTTTCTGTTGGTCACTCTGCTCTCACACAAGCTGACGCCCGAATGACACTGGCCTTCTTCTGTCCTAACAAGTCCTCCTCACTACCGATGAGTGATCTGCTTCACCTGAACCCGGCATTTAACCCTTCACCATCCCACAAACAATCCAGTGTCTGTGAAGCAACTCAGAGATGATGAACCTGCAGGGATAAGAATGTAGGAGGCGCTGTCACTGACTTGTACTCCCCCCCCCCGGTGCTGTCATTCTCATCCTTGCTTCAGATGTAATGAGTCAGCGGCCCAGAACAAGCATGGAGCTAGAGAGGTGTCGTGACCTCCGGCCTACATATCACTTCCAGGTCACCGACTCTCTAAGTCAGTTCTTCTCAACCTCAGTCCTCAAGTACCCCCAACAGGCCATGTTTGCAGCTTTTCCTTTATCTAGCACAGGTGCTTTAAATCGGAGTCAATGGCAGACATTAATTCTAGGCAAAACATTTTTTCCCTTTAGTGACCCTTTAAGCCTCGTACACACGATCGGATTTACATCGGACAAATTTGTGGAATTTTGTGCGAAGGGTGTTGGCCGTGAACTTCGTACAAATTTGTACATGTACAAATCATCATTATTTTGCTAGAAAATTACTCAAAACCCCCAAACACTATGGCCCAGATTCAAGAAGCACTTGCGCCCGCGCAACCATAGGTTGCGCGGCGCAAGGGCTTACTTGCTACGGTGTAACGAGTGCTCCTGATTCAGGAACCTCGTTACACCGACTGCAGCCTAGGATGTGACAGACATAAGCCTCCTTATGCCTTCACATCCCAGGCTGCATTCTTGCGTTGGCCGCTAGGGGGCGCGGCCATTGTGATCGGCGTATAGTATGCAAATTGCATACTACCACCGATTCACAAAAGTTGCGCGGGCCCTGCGCACGCAAGGTACGGAGTTTCCGTACGGCGACTTTAGCATAAGGCTGCTCCTGCTAATAGCAGGTGCAACCAATGCTAAAGTATAGCTGCGCTTCCCGCTCGCGACGTTCAAATTTTACGTCGTTTACGTAAGTGAACCGTGAATGGCGCTGGACGCCATTCACGTTCACTTAGAAGCAAATGATGTCCTTGCGACGTCATTTGCCGCAATGCACGTCGGGAAAGTTTCCCGACGGAGCATGCGCTGTTCGCTCGGCGCGGGAGCGCGCCTAATTTAAATGATTCCCGCCCCCGGCGGGATCATTTACATTAGGCGCCCTTACGCAGGGCTAATTAGCATAGCGCCCGCGCAATTTACGGAGCAATTGCTCCGTGAATCGCGGGCAAAGCGCAATATTTGCGTGGGCGCAGAGAAAAATTTTTGCTCTTTGCCCACGCAAATATTGCGCGAATCTACCTGAATCTGGGCCTATATATGTTTTTTTGGCAGACAATTTTAACTTGCACGGTATTTGCGCAATAATTTTTCAAACGGCTTTTATTTGGAAAAAATGGTTTCATGAATTAAAAAATAACAAAACAGTAAAGTAAGCCCAATTTTTTTGTAAAATATGAAAGATTATGTTACAACGAGTAAATAGATACCTAACATGTCACGCTTTAAAATTGCGCACACTCATGGAATGGCGCCAAACTTCGGTACGCTTTGAATTCTTTTACAGGTTACCAGTTTAGAGTTACAGAGGAGGTCTAGTGCGAGAAGTGTTGCTGGCACTCTAACACACACGGTGATACCTCACATATGTGGTTTGAACGGCGTTTACATATGGGGGCGGGACTTACGTGTGCGTTCGCTTCTACCGGGGATAGGGAGGGGCGTTTTAATTGTTTTATTATTATTATTATTTTACTTATTTATTTATTTTTTTACACTTTTATTTTTATTTTTTTTAACACTTTTATTCCTATTACAAGGAATGTAAACATCCCTTGTAATAGGAAATGTGTGTGACAGGTCCTCTTTATGGAGAGAGGCGGGGTCAATAAGACCTCACATCTCTCCTCCAGGCTGGAAAGCATGAGATTTCACCGATCTCATGATTAGTATTGCTTACTAGCCGCAATTGCGGCTTTGTTTACTTCCGGGTACCAGGGCGTGACATCACGCGACCCGAGAAAAAATTAAGTTTAATGCTTCCGAGCATGCGTCGACTTAATTCTGAGCATGCGTGTTTTTATCTCCGTCGGAGTTCCACACAGACGATCGGAATTTCCGATAGGATTTTTTTCCATCGGGGAAAAATAAAACATGTCCTATTTCTATATGCAAAAATGTAAATGAAAAATGTACAGCGCTGTGTTCATAAATCATATAAACGTATCTAAAACATGTAAGTAATATAAACTAAATCACGTGAAAAAGTGTCAAAGAAATTATTAAACATGAGAATAAAAAGAAAAATATGGAAAATACAGACAAATATAACAAATTATATATTATCTCTAAACAAGTGTTCATAAGTGGTCATCCAAAACCCACACCTAAAGTGTGAAAAGAATCAAAAAAAAATCAAGTCCATAAATTGTAGCGTTTTCCCAAGTGTTTCAAACTAACAAACATGCAATCTTCTCAAAACAACTTGATAGAATTCTTCCACCACACCCCTTGTGTTTCTGTGACTCCGCCCCCTTAAGGATTTGCACTCACCACAAGAACGTGCCTTGCATTTTCATGCTCGGCATTAAAGCGGGAGTTCACCCGAAATTTTTTTTCTAACATTAGATTGAGGATAATTTTGTGAGTGGGAATCGGGTGTTTTTTTTTTAAATCGAAGCAGTACTTACCGTTTTAGAGAGCGATCTTCTCCGCCGCTTCCGGGTATGGTCTTCGGGACTGGGCGTTCCTATTTGATTGACAGTCTTCCGACGGTCGCATACATCGCGTCACGAGTAGCCGAAAGAAGCCGAACGGTGGTGCGACTCTATACGGCGCCTGCGCACCGACGTTCGGCTACTTTCGGAAAATCGTGACGCGATGTATGCGACCGTCGGAAGCCTGTCAATCAAGTAGGAACGCCCAGTCCCGAAGACCCATACCCGGAAGCGGCGGAGAAGATCGCTCTCTAAAACGGTAAGTACTGCTTCGATTTTAAAAAAAACACCCGATTCCCCTTCACAAAATGAGCCTCAATCTAGTGTTAAAAATTAGGTTTTCGGGTGAACCTCCACTTTAAAGCTTAGTAAAACCCTCCAAGGTCTCCAGGCAATTCCAACAGTGTTCAGTAAACCAGTGTTCTATTTCTAAACTCAGATGGGGCCCACACACACGGTCGGACTTTTTTTGTCGGAAATTCCGATCATGTGTACAGGGCATAAGGGTTTACAACCACTTTAACCACTTAAGGACCCCCTTCACGCCGATATACGTCGGAAGAAGGGCGCGGCTGGGCACAAGCACGTACCTGTGCGTCCTCTTTAAGAGGACACTAACAATGGGGCACAAATCTTTCTAATAACTCCAACAATGGGGCATAGCTCCTCCCAAGGACACCAGTGATGGGGCACAATTCCTCCCAGTGACACCAACAATGGCGCCCAATACCTCCCAATGACATCAACAATGGGGCCCAATACCTACCAATGACAACAACAATGGGGCACAATACCTCCCAATGACAACAACAATGGGGCCCAATACCTCCCAATGACACCAACAATGGGGCCCAATACCTCCCAATGACATCAACAATGGGACCCAATACCTCCCAATGACAACAACAATGGGGCCCAATACCTCCCAATGACACCAACAATGGGGCCCAATACCTACCAATGACAACAACAATGGGGCCCAATACCTCCCAATGACACCAACAATGGGGCCCAATACCTTCCAATGACACCAACAATGGGGCCCAATAACTACCAATGACATCAACAATGGGACCCAATACCTCCCAATGACACCAACAATGGGGCCCAATACCTCCCAATGACACCAACAATGGGGCCCAATACCTTCCAATGACACCAACAATGGGGCCCAATACCTCCCAATGACAACAACAATGGGGCCCAATACCTCCCAATGACACCAACAATGGGGCCCAATAACTACCAATGACATCAACAATGGGACCCAATACCTCCCAATGACACCAACAATTGGGCACATTTCCGCCCGTGACACCAACAATGGGGCACAATACCTCCCAATGACACCAACAATTGGGCACAATACCTCCCAATGACACCAACAATGGGGCACATTTCCTCCCTGTGACACCAACAATGGGGCACACTTCCCCTTACTAATACCAAAGATGGGGCACTGACTCTCACTAATGACAGGACATTCTCTACTCCCAATGGTCACAGTCCGGCCCCTCTGAAGTTGGAAGGACAGTAAACTGGCCCTTTGTTTAGAAAGTTTGGAGACCCCTGATCTATAGGAAGTGAAGGCCACATGGCTCTCACAAGAACAGAAGACCCCCCCCCACCCCCGACGCTCCGTCCTCCTCTGACTTTCACACTCAAACAATAATCGTGTTAATTGAAGCTCCATCAATATATGTTTTCTTCTTTTTGGGGGGGGGGGGGGAACAATGTTGAGCTTTGTGGTGAAGGAACTCAGGAAGATCTTGTGCTTCAAGTCGTCTTTGATCAGTAAATAGGCATGTGAGATGACACGCGCCCTTCCCCCCACTGTCAGGAAGAATTTGCCTCCCTCGTGTTATTGCTATCTCTGCAACAGACACATCCAACTGCCCCGAAGCCCACCTCCGCCCTCCGCCGCCGTCACCGAGCCTGCTTGTCATAGGAGGACATTGGCCTGAAATGTGGCCTTCCCAAAGGCTTAGCTAAAGACAACCCAACGGCTCCACAGCTGTATTTGCTCATACGTGTGTTGTTTATCCAATGTAAAGTAGATGGGATAGGCTAAGTGGATAACATTTAGTTTGCTAAAGTGCTTGTGTATCATTGCCAATTACCTTGGCCCGGATTCAGAAAGAATTGCGCTCTATTTGCGGAGGCGCAGGGCAACGATTTTGCCCTGCGCCCCCCGCAAATATTTTGCGCTGCCCTCGATTCACGGAGCAGTAGCAAAATTGCCCGGCGTAAGCACGCGCAATGTAAATGATCCCGCCGGGGGCGGGAATCATTTAAATTAGGCGCGCTCCCGCGCCGAGCGTAGAGCGCAAGCTCCGTCGGGAAACTTTCCCGACGTGCATTGCGGCAAATGACGTCGCAAGGACGTCATTTGCTTCAAAGTGAACGTGAATGGCGTCCAGCGCCATTCACGATTCACTTACGCAAACGACGTAAAATTTGAACGTCGCAACGCGGGAACGCCGGGTATAGTTTAGCATTGGCTGCCCCTGCTATTAGAAGGGGCAGCCTTACGCTAAACACGCCGTACGGAAACGACGTAACTTGCGTACGCAGGGGGCGCGCAACATTGTGAATCGGCGTAAGTATGCAATTTGCATACTATACGCTGACCACAATGGGAACGCCCCCTAGCGGTCATCGCAAGAATGCAGCCTAAAATCTGCGTGGCATAAGAGCCTTATGCCACGCAGAGTTTAGGCTGCAGTCGGTGTAACGAGTTCTCTGAATCAGGAGAACTCGTTACGCCGCCGCAAGTCAGCAATTGCGCTGCGTAACTATGGTTACGCAGGCGCAATTGCTTACTGAATCTGGGCCCATGTTTTTATTTTTTTATATTGTTTTCACCTCTTTTTCACCTCTTTTGTTGCATCCAAGTGCTGCTGATCTCCTCTTTTTCCCTTCCTGTTTTCATTACTCTTAGATGATATGTATTAAAAATAAATAAAAATAACACAGCTAAAAAGTTTATTACACCTCCAAATAATGGATTAGAAAAGATAACAGATGCCTAGATCAGGGTTCAAGCAGCGTATGAAGTATATAAAGCCTTGGGGCCAGATTCTCGTACTTTTCCCGCGGCCATAGCGTAAGCCATTTACACTCCGCCGCCCCAACTTACTGGAGCAAGTGCCGTATTCCTCAAGCACTTGCTCCGTAGTTTGCGGAGGCGTAGTGTAAAAGGCCCGGCGTATCCCCGCGTATTTCAAAGGGGGCGGCTTATATTTAAATTAAGTGCGCCCCCAGTTCCGATCGAACTGCGCATGCGCCGGGCTAAAAATAGCCCAGTGTGCATGCTCCAGTTCTCGGCGGAAAACGTCAATGACGCCGACGTGTGCGTCATTGACGTAAAGTCATATTCAAGAACGACTTACGAAAACGACGTACTCGACGGGAAAAGACGACGCGGACCCGACGCCATACGTGGGACTGGCTTAAGGTTACCCCCTCATATAGCAGGGGTAACCTTACGCTTATGCAAACGACGTAAGCGACGCTTACGCGACGCGATTTCGTTCGGGAATCGGCGTATCAGGTGCTGGAATTGCTCCCTGCGTTCTGTCACCCGGCCCCCCAAACAACTGCTGAGTGATCTCTACCTGACAGTTTAAAGCCCCGTACACGCGATCGGACCTTTGTGCGACCAAAATCACATCGCAATTCCGACGGAGTAAAAGAGAACATGTTCTCTATCGAAATGCCAACGGAATTCATCGGAATTTCCAAGGGAAAAAGTCCATCGTGTGTACGGGGCAAAAGTATAGTCCCTGACCACCAAAAACAAAAAACAGCCACAGACCAAAAATGGAGGGGAGAAAGCTTTGCATAATACTGCTACTGACCACCAATGGAGGAGTTTGGGGTGGGGGGGTTATGTAATACTGCTACTGACCACCAATGAAGGGGGTGTGATAAGGGGATTACATAATACTGCTACTGACCACCAATGAAGGGGGTTGGGGAGGGGGTTACGTAATACTGCTACTGACCACCAATGGAGGGGGGGCTTGGGGTTACATAATACTGCTATGGACCACCCCATATCGCATTTGGCCAGAGGTATGGGGGCCCCAAAGCTGATTGGAGACGTCCGTAAATACTCGTAAATTCTCCGTTTTCGAGGTTTTCCGAGTTCAGCTGAGCTGTTCCAAGCCTTTACGAGTATTTTCGAGGCTCTCCAGCCCCCCCCTACCACCTCTGGCCACATGCGGTATTGCATGCCATTGAAGTCAAGGCGGAACTAATTATTTTCGTTTCCATTGACTTCTATGGGGAAACTCGCTTTGATATGCGAGTGCTTTAGATTCCAAGCATTCTCCTGGAACGGACTATGCTCATAATCCGAGGTTCCACTGTATTTGCTTATCCCGGGGGTTCACCTTTAAGATACATTTATAGATACAATGGTAAAGTTATTTGAGTTGGGCAGATCACATTCATTACATGTCAACAAAGTACAAAACTTTCTGATTTTCTTTAATTGAGTTTGTTCTTCCCTCGTGCTTCACCCATCTGCTCAGTGAGGCTCCGTTCCAGGATCCGGTCCGGATTTTTATGTGATCGGCAGAGACCATGCGGCCTGTGTAGCGTTCTGCACGGCATTCATCCGGTTTGCTGTTGTCCCTCCAACACATCTGTTGTCAAACGACGACGGCGGGCAGAAGAAAGGCAGAGAGAGGGATCTGATCTGTTCTTCTTTTCATGGGCAGATTTCTCCACCTATACAACATAATTACTCTGCGCTGCCCCTTGTGACTAATCAATAAACAAAATATATGTGATCGAATATCAATCGGCTGTACAACAATACTTTATTATTAGCACCCATGTTTACAACAATACTGTATTCAATAAAACGTGACAATTTAAATAAAATGTGCATTAGTGACTCCTCCATTTCCAAGATAGATATACTGGGCTAGATTCAGATAGAATGGTCTATCTATCCGCCCGGCGTAACGTATCTCAGATACGTTACGCCGCCCTAATTTAGGGCGCAAGTTCTGTATTCAGAAACAACTTGCGCCCTTAGTTACGGCGGCATAACGTATCTGTGTCGGCGTAAGCCCACCTAATTCAAATGTGGATGATGTGGGCGTGTTTTATGTATATTAACTGTGACCCCGCGTATTTGACGTTTTTTACGAAACGGCGCATACGCCGTTCGTGAAAAAATCCCAGTGCGCATGCTCGAAATTCCGCCGCAAATCGTCATTGCTTTCGACGTGAACGTAAATTACGTCCAGCCCAATTCGCGAACGACTTACGCAAACGACGTAAAATTTTCAAAACTCGACGCGGGAACGACGGCCATACTTAACATAGGATACGCCTCATGTAGCAGGGGTAACTATACGCCGAAAAAAGCCTAACGTAAACGACGCAAAAAAATGCGCCGGCCGGACGTACGTTTCTAAATCGGCGTATCTAGCTCATTTGCATATTCCTCGCGTAAATATACAGAAGCGCCACCTAGCGGCCAGCGTAAATATGCAGCCTAAGATACGACGATGTAAGACACTTACAACAATATAGAAACAAAAAGCCGCGCCAAAGACACTTACGCGGTCAGATCTTAAGGAAATCTATGCGGAACTGATTCTATGAATCAGGCGCATAGATACGTCCCCGCAAACTCAGAGATACGACGGCGTATCTGGAGATACGCCGTTGTATCTTCTATGTGAATCTACCCCACAGTGTATATATATATATATATATATGTCAAAAAAACAACCTATATTGTCAAAAGTATTGGGACACCTGCCTTTACACGCACATGAACTTAAATGGCCTCCCAGTCTTAGTCCGTAGGGTTTAATAGTGAGTTGGCCCCGCCCTTTGCAGCCATAACAGCTTCAAGTCTTTTGGGAAGGCCGTCCACAAGGTTTAGGAGTGTGTCTATGGGAATGTTTCACCATTCTTCCAGAAGACCATTTGTGAGGTCAGGCACTGATGTTGGACGCGAAGGCCTGGCTCGCAGTCTCCGCTCAAATTCATCCCAAAGGTGTTCTCTGGGGTTGAGGTAAGAACTCTGTGCAGGCCAGTCAAGTTCCTTCACCCCAAACCCGCTAATTCATGTCTTTATGGACTTTGCTTTGTGCACCTTTAAGAAGTCATGTTGGAACAGGAAGAGGTCATCCCCAAACTGTTCCCACAAAGTTGGGGACATGAAATTGTCCAAAATGTCTTAGTATGATGACGCCTTAAGAGTTCCCTTCACTGGAATTAAGGGTCAAAGCCCAACCTCTGAAAAACAACCCCTCACCATAAATCCCCCCTCCACCAAAAGGTTTGGACCAGTGAAAATTCAGGCTCAACCCAACTATCTCCTGACATAACTAAATCTAGTAACATGTGATAAAACGATCAAACTCCCTATTCCATAATCGTACATGGTGGTATTCAAACAACCTCAAGAAGATGGGATTGCACTTGGAAAGTGGTTGAAACTGGCTTAAAATTGTTACCTGTATTGCTACCTCCATAATACGGACACTTGGCTCGGTTGGGTGCTATGAAGAGTGGATCCTGGTGGATGGAAAGTGGTTGAAATTGGGTAAACATTGCCACCTGTATGGCCAACTTCATAATCTTGAAATGCAGCTCAGTTGGGTGCTATGAAGAGTGGATCACGGTGGATGGAAAGTGGTCGAAGTTTGCAAAAAATTGCCACCTGTGTGGCCAACTCCATAATACTGACACTTAGATAGGTTGGGTGCTATAAAGAGTGGATCCTGGTGGATGGAGAGTGGTTGGAATAGGCTAAAAAAGTGCCACCTGTATGGTCAGATCCATAAATCTGACACTTAGATAGGTTGGGTGCTATAAAGAGTGGATCCTGGTGGATGGAGAATGGTTGGAATAGGCTAAAAAAGTGCCACCTGTATGGTCAGATCCATAATACTGACACTTAGATTGGTTGGATGCTATGAAGGGTGGATACTGGTGGATGGAAAGTGGTTGGAATTGGCTAAAAAATTGCCACCTGTATGGCCAAATCCATAATACTGAAATTCAGCTAGGTTGGGTGCTATGAAGAGTGGATCCTGGTGGATGGAAAGTGGTTGAAATTGGGTAAAACATTGCCACCTCTATGGCCAACTTCATAATCTTGAAATGCAGCTCAGTTGGGTGCTATGAAGAGTGGATCACGGTGGATGGAAAGTGGTCGAAGTTTGCAAAAAATTGCCACCTGTGTGGCCAACTCCATAATACTGACACTTAGCTAGGTTGGGTGCTATAAAGAGTGGATCCTCGGAGATGGAGAGTGTTTGGAATCAGCCAATAAAAGTGCCATCTGTATGGCCACCTCCAGAATACTGACACTTAGCTAGGTTGGGTGGTATAAAGGGTGGATACTGGTGGCTGTAAAGGTGTTGGATTTGGCAAAAAATTGACACCTGTATGGCCAACTCCATAATATTGAAATTCAGCTTGGTTGGGTGCTATGAAGAGTGAATCCCGGTAGATGGAAAGTGGTTGAAGTTTGCTAAAAATTGTTACCTGTATGGCCATCTCAATAATACTGACTCCTAGCTCAGTTGGGTGCTATGAAGAGTGGATCCTGGTGGATGGAAAGTGGTTGAAGTTTGCAAAAAATTGCCACCTGTATGGCTTCCTCCCTAATACTGACACTTAACTAGGGTGGGTGCTATGAAGAGTGGATCCTGGTGGATGGAAAGTGGTTGAAGTTTGCAAAAAATTGCCACCTGTATGGCCGCCTCCATAATACTGACACTTAACTAGGGTGGGTGCTATGAAGAGTGAATCCTGGTGGATAGAAAGTGGTTAAAACTGGCTAAAAAATTGCCACCTGTATGGCCAACTCCATAATACCAAAATTCAGCTCAGTTGGGTGGTATGAAGAGTGGATCCCGGTGGATGGAAAGTGGTCAAAGTTTGCAAAAAATTGCCACCTGTATGGCCACATCCATAATACTGACACTTGCCTGTAAAGTGGTTAAAACTGGATAAAAAATTGCCACCTGTACGGCCAACTCCATAATATTGAAATTCGGCTTGGTTGGGTGCTATGAAGAGTGAATCCCGGTGAATAGAAAGTGGTTGAAGTTTGCTAAAAATTGTTACCTGTATGGCTGCCTCCATAATACTGTATGGCCACCTCCCTATGAAGAGTGGATCCTGGTGGATAGAAAGCAGTTGAAGTTTGCTAAAAATTGCCACCTGTATGGCCACCTCCCTAATACTGACACTTAACTAGGGTGGGTGCTATGAAGAGTGGATCCTGGTGGATGGGAAGTGGTTAAAACTGGCTAAAAAATTGCCACCTGTATAGCCAACTCCATAATACCGAAATTCAGCTCAGTTGGGTGCTATGAAAAGTGAATAGCGGTGGATGGAAAGTGGTTGAAGTTTGCAAAAAATTGCCACCTGTATGGCCATCTCCATAATACTGACACTTAGATAGGTTGGGTGCTATAAAGAGTAGATCCTCGGAGATGGAGAGTGGTTGGAATTGGCTTAAAAAAGTGGCATCTGTTTGGCCACCTCCAGATTACGGACACTTAACAAGGTTGGGTGTTATGAAGGGTGGATCCTGTTGGATGGAAAGTGGTTGGAATTGGTTAAAAAAGTGCCACCTGTATGGCCAACTCCATAATACTAACACTTAGCTCAGTTGGGTGGTATGAAGAGTGAATCCCGGTGGATGCAAAGTGGTTGAATTTGCAAAAAATTGGCACCTGTATGGCCACCTCCATAATACTGGCACTTAACTAGGTTGGGTGCTATAAAGAGTGGATCCTGGTGGATGGAACGTTTTTAAAACTGGCTAAAAACTGCCACCTGTATGGCCAATTCCATAATACTAACACTCAGCGCAGTTGGGTGCTATGAAGAGTGGATCCTGGTGGATGGAAAGTGGTTGAAGCTTGCCAAAAATTGCCACCTATATGGCCACCTCCATAATACTGACACTTAGCTCGGTTGGGTGTTATGAAGAGTGGACTGCATGGGGGGAGGTGGACGGAACACAAGGCAGACGCTGCCACCATTGACTTCTTGGTAGGCGAATGAATGAATGGCAAAGGTTTTTTAATCTGGCCAACATTGCTCATCACATTGGATCTTCAGCCTTGCCCCATAGACTTGAAGTTGTAGCCGCTCCATCCAAAAGCAGGATGAAGATCAGCAGCGGGAACACAAGATATGAACAAAGAATTTCAGCTGTCTTCAGAGTTTTTTCTCTCTTCCTATCAATTCTATCTGGCTTCTGTGGCAGTTTCTGCTATTGTTCCTGTCTGTGCAGATTAGTGGGGGAGGGGAGTCGATGGGCCGTGTTCTGCATCTAGAAAAACTGCTGAACTACAAGACTGTATGTGACAGGAAAGCCACCAATCCTCCCATACACACAGGGCTTCTTTATTACAGGAGTTCACCTTGTCTCTGCTTCCTGGTGTAGGAAAACAAAAGTCAGTGATAACATCCTCCTAAGATCTCACCTCGACAGAGAGAAGACATAACCAAGCTAACTTTTATATACAAGGCAGAAGGAAAGTTTCAAAAGAAAATATGGAATCCTTCTAATTAAAGCTTATTACTAAAACCCAGTGGCAGCTGGTGCTCCAAATTTTTTGGGGGGCACAATCAAACTGAAAGATTCTGAAAAAAAAACATCAATTGCAGTCTCACTGTGCCCATTAAACGCAGCCACTGTGCCATCAAACGCAGCCACTGTACCATCAAATGCTGCGACTGTGCCGATCAATTGCAGCCACTGTGCCATCAAACGCTGCCACTGTGCCATCAATTGCAGCCACTGTGCCATCAAACGCTGCCACTGTGCCATCAAACGCTGCCATTGTGCCATCAAATGCTGTGACTGTGCCCATCAAATGCTGCCACTGTGCCATCACATGCTGCGGCTGTGCCCATCAAACGCTGCCACTGTGCCCATCAATTGCAGCCACTGTGCCATCAAACGCTGCCACTGTGCCATCAAACGCTGCCACTGTGCCATCAAATGCTGTGACTGTGCCCATCAAATGCTGCCACTTTGCCATCAACTGCAGCCACTGTGCCATCACATGCTGTGGCTGTGCCCATCTAACGCTGCCACTGTGCCATCAAATGCTGCGACTGTGCCATCAAACGCTGCGACTGTGCCCATCAAACACTGCCACTGTTCCATCAATTGCAGCCACTTTGCATCACATGCTGCGACTGTTCCATCAAATGCTGCCACTGTACCCATCAAACGCTGCCACTGTGCCCATCAATTGCAGCCACTGTGCCATCACATGCTGTGACTGTGCCCATCAAACGCTGCCACTGTGCCAAATGCTGCCAATATGAGTGTGCCCCCGCCTGCTCGCCGGCACTTACCCTGTCTTGTGGGGCAGCGGGTGATGGCCGCGAGCGGGGTCCTTAATGTCTCCTGAGTCCTGCGCTTCTCTCGTCCTCATGTCCCGTCAGGCGTCCAATAGCGGCACCTTTTGTTTCAGCCAGGTAACCAGACTTGAGCAACCTGATTGGCTGAGAGGCGGGTCAGTGTTAGGGAAGCGATGTGTTCGGTAACACAAGACTGAGTAATCAGCGAACGCACAGCAGGCGCTTCCAAAACACACCCGCCGCTGTAATTCATATGCCTGGCGACCGACAAGGGGTCGGGCACATAAATAGAGGGCGGCAGCGGCGACCATAGATAGATCCATGCATTGTATGAATCTATCTATGTGAGAGAGCAGGAGGGGGGAGGGGGGGTGGCACTCCTGCGCCCTTTATGGACGCACCACCACTGATTCTAATTCAAGCTCATCACTAAAACCTTGAAGAAGCTTCAATAAGTCAATCTAATTTCCAAAATTATTTTCAGTACTGTTAAATCCACAGCTTTCATTAACAATCTCCGGTCATCCTTCCATAAAGGTCCCTTGTTCAGGCACTTCCTGTTATAAGGTGACAACGCTCCATCCTTGTGAACCAGCTGTGCCCTTGTGTTGTCACCCTGTCCAATGGAGACCACGAGTAGCCATTTAAACACACATAAAGCAGGCATGTTCTACTTTTGTCACCATTGGGAACATACCCTCCCCCCCTGATGGGAAGTGGTTGCAAGAAAAAGACCAAAATTCTCCATTCTTCATACACATCTTCAATACGTTTTCCAAAACCCGCTCCAATATAGGATAATCTTTGATTCAGTAATTGCCCCGGGGCGATTTATTTATTTTTGTTTTGTGCTTTTTCCAGAAGTTTTCCTCAGTTGTCTCCCTTTGTCTCGATGGACGGAATGTTACCTGGACGACTTCAGAGGCTGGTTTCCATGTGAAAGGCTGATGATGAGCTATTGTACCCAATGCGGCACCCAGAGGGGGGGGGGGGGATACAATGTCCCAGTGCTCCGTATTGTATACAGGGAGTGAGAGGGATCCTTTGACTTGATCCTTATTATGACTTTCTGATGGAAGAGTTGACATGTAAATACTTTTTCTTTCAGGGAGATAAAGCTGTCCATTACAGTAGTTTTTGTTGGATGACTTTTTGGTTTGTTTGGATTCATCAACCTAATTATAATTGTTTTTCCTTCAATGGCTTACTCCGTGGGTAGGCAACCTTTGGGAGGCGGAGATCTACCTTAGAAAACGTGGAAGTGATCAAAGATCCCCCAAGGTGTGGCACCTGTTTAAAAAACAAAACAATCAAGCCCCCAATAAAACGATGGCCTGAAGAACACAGGGTGGACCCCAGCAAAGAGCATACTGGATAAACTGTGGACCCCAACAAAGAGCATACTGGATAAAGCTGTGGACCCCAAAAAAGAGCATACTGGATAAACTGTGGACCCCAACAAAGAGCATACTGGATAAACTGTGGACCCCAAAAAAGAGCATACTGGATTAAATTTATGGACCCTAACAAAGAGCATACTGGATAAACTGTGGACCCCAGCAAAGAGCATACTGGATAAAACTGTGGACCCCAACAAAGAGCATACTGGATTAAATTTATGGACCCTAACAAAGAGCATACTGGATAAAACTGTGGATCCCAGCAAAGGAGCATACCGTTTGAACTGTTTACTGGACCAAACAGCGAGACTGTGGACCCTAACACAGGAGCACACTGCATGAGCTGTGGACAGTGGCCCCCAGCACAGAAGCATATGGGATATGAGCTGTGGACAGTGGCCCCCAGCACAGGAGCATATGGGATGAACTGTGGACAGTGGCCCCCAGCACAGAAGCATATGGGATGAACTGTGGACAGTGGATCCCAGCACAGGAGCACACTGGATGAACTGTGGACAGTGGATCCCAGCACAGGAGCACACTGGATGAACTGTGGACAGTGGATCCCAGCACAGGAGCACACTGGATGAACTGTGGACAGTGGCCCCCAGCACAGGAGCATACTGGATGAACTGTGGACAGTGGCCCCCAGCACAGGAGCAAACTGGATGAACTGTGGACAGTGGCCCCCAGCACAGGAGCAAACTGGATGAACTGTGGACAGTGGCCCCCAGCACAGGAGCATACTGGATGAACTGTGGACAGTGGCCCCCAGCACAGGAGCAAACTGGATGAATAATAGTAATGAATGAATAATGAATGAGAAAAGTTTAATATTTGCCCCCTTATTTTTCTTACTTACTAGACCCGTCTGATTTGTGGAGATTTGAACTTATCCCAAGTTGCCCTGTTATCAACCAAACCTTGCATGCTGCCTTCCAACTCCTGAGTATGCAAAACAGTGTCAAATAACAAGCCAATATAGTTGAGAACAATCTAGATGGGGGGGGGGGGGGGGTGTTATTTGGGAATGTTTTGTGCTGTCGTGTATTAGAAGATGACGTGTGAGATAGTGACAGCACTCAGACTTCACTTGACCTCTGACCCCTGAACCTCACGCTGAAGAGCCACATAAAGAGAACCTCACAAGGATACAAACATAAGTAAGCTCGCACAAGTCAATTTGTGACTCGTTCCTTGTTTTCGAGTCAAGGAAATGCTTCTGTCGCATCAAACATTTTAACCCCGCATTACCTGAGGAATGTTTATTGAAGGGACGGTCGTAAAGCGTTTGTGATAAAGTGAATTACTGGAATAGTTTCCTAGTAAAGGGAAATGTATAAAGCTTGATTCATGAACTCCGGCAGTACAGAGGAAGGATACATGCACTATGTGTTTACCTGCATACATGATCCTCGCCAATACTGTACACAGGGCCGCCATCAGGGGGGTACAGGCAGTGCACCTGTAAGGGGCCCGGATGGCAAACCCTTTAAAAAAAAAAAAAGGGGGGGGGTACAGGCAGTACACCTGTAAGGGGCCCGGAGGCCCCCAGGGCCCCAGATGGCAACCCCCCTTTTTTTAATTAATTTTTTATAAAAAATATATATATTTTTTTATATTTTTTTATTTTATTTTTTTATTAAAGGGCCAATTTTTTTTTTTTTTTTTAGAGGTCCGGAGGTCCCCAGGGGCCCCGGAAGACAATCCCCCCCTTTTTTAATAAAAAAAAAATCTATTTTTTATATATTTTTTTATTTCTTTTATTTTATATATATGCCCGTGCGCTGCTTGCTTGGTGCTGGGCAGCCTAGACAGAGGGGGGTGACACCATGTTTTACCGTACCGGGTGACACCAACCCTAGTCATAGTCATAGTCCATTGAACTGATGCATACTGACTGACGCTGCTGAATTTTGGTCTGAGCCTCCAGGCTGTATTGACCTCTGCCCATGAAGGGGTTAAAGGTGCAGATTGTCCTGCTAGTCCTGACTTTACTACCTAGTGAGTCACTTGTACTTTGTACTTCTTGCACGGGGCTACTTCTGCTTGCATAATGCAGTTAGACAGTTGCTTGCTGACTTCGGTGTGATAATAATTGGAAAAAGAAAAAAAGAGTTTAAATTTTCTCCCTTTTTAAATGGTCATTCGATTCTTCTCCTAGTCCACGCCATGTCAGGGTCGCTTGTACAAAACCAGGGTTGGGGTTGCCACTTTTTCTTCAAGCCAAACCCGAACACTTTAGTGGCACACAGTAATTTTTTTTTCTTAGTATACACAATAGGCGGAGGCGGCTCTTTAATTAGGCAAATTAGGCGGTCGCCTAAGGCCTCGCACTCACAGGGGCCTCGCGGCCTCCTAACTTACCCAATGCATTACCCCAGTTTTAAGGGACAGGGGACCTTAACGCTGCTGTGCTCAGGCAGTGTTAAGAGCCCTGACTCGGGATCGGAGCCACCAACATCCCTAACAACCAGCGAATATCAGTGACCCCACCCCTTGTGGCGTCAATGACCCAGCATGCCCTCAGTCAATGACGTCGCAAGGGGGCAGGTTCACCAGGTGACATGACCGGGAGGCCCCCGCCCCTTAGTAATTAAAGAGCAGGATCTGGAGGCCACCTTGTTAAAGGGGGCTTTTAGATTCCGATAAGCCCCCTGGCCGCAGACCCCCACAACCACCGGCCAGGGTTGTGGGGAAAAGGGGTCTTGTCCTTGAATTATTTTTCCCATCATGGGCGTAAGTGGGGCCCCATGTCAAGTTTTGCCTAAGGCCTCACAAAGCCTAGAGCCGTCTCTGACTATAGGATTGTAACAGACCTGGGACACCTTTGGGAACTCCAAAGAGAGAAAAATCGTATTATGGATCACATAGTGCCCCCTCACCCTCCTATCAATAATCAAGCCCTGTTTCAAGCCATTTTCCTGTCTGAATAATATGTCTGCGTTTCAGGTGGACAGAAACCAGGACACTTGATTCAAAACCTGGACTTTCCGGGTGAATCAATGCCCGGGTGAATGATGGGCACAGTTGACTGCATATTATGGGCACAGTGTCTGCATATGATGGGCACAGTTGGCTGCATATGATGGGCACAGTTGGCTGCATATGATGGGCACAGTTGGCTGCATATGATGGGCACAGAGGCTGTATATGATGGGCACAGTTGGCTGCATATGATGGGCACAGAGGCTGCATATGATGGGCACAGAGGCGTCATATGATGGGCACAGTTGGCTGCATATGATGGGCACAGTTGGCTGCATATGATGGGCACAGAGGCTGCATATGATAGGCACAGTTGGCTGCATATGATGGGCACAGAGACTGCATATGATGGGCACAGAGGCTGCATATGATGGGCACAGAGGCTGCATATGATGGGCACAGTTGGCTGCATATGATGGGCACAGAGGCTGCATATGATGGGCACAGAGGCTGCATATGATGGGCACAGTTGACTGCATATGATGGGCACAGTTGGCTGCATATGATGGGCACAGAGGCTGCCTATGATGGGCACAGAGGCTGCATATGATGGGCACAGTTGGCTGCATATGATGGGCACAGAGGCTGCATATGATGGGCACAGTGGCTGCATATGATGGGCACAGAGGCTGCATATGATGGGCACAGTGGCTGCAATTGATGTTTTTGTTCAGTATTTTTTTAGAATTTTTCAGTTTGTTTGCGCCCCCCCTTAACCACTTCCATACTGGGCCTATTTTGGCACTTCTCTCCTACATTCCTACATGCAAAAATAATATTTTTTTTTTGCTAGAAAATTACTCAGAACCTCCAAACACTAGGGCCCGGATTCACGTAAAAGCGCGTATCTTTGTGCGGGCGTAACGTATCCTATTTACGTTACGCCTCCGCAACTTTGACAGGCAACTGCCGTATTCTCAAACCAAAGTTGCGGCGGCGTAGCGTAAATAGGCCGGCGTAAGCCCGCCTAATTCAAATGTGGTAGATGTGGGCGTGTGTTATGTAAATTTAATGTGACCCCACGTAAATGACGCTTTTTACGAACGGCGCCGTCCGTGAAAGTATCCCAGTGCGCATGCTCCAAAATAACCTGCAAGAAGCCAATGCTTTCGACGTGAACGTAAATGACGCCCAGCCCTATTCGCAAACGACTTACGCAAACGACGTAAAATTTTCAAAATTAGACGCGGGAACGACATTGGTACGCCGCATGTACGCCTCATAGAGCAGGGGTAACTTTACGCCGGGAAAAGCCTAACGTAAACAGCGTATCTGTACTGCGTCGGCCGGGCGTACGTTCGTGAATTTGCGTATCTAGCTGATTTACATATTTCTAGGCGTAAATCAGCGTACACGCCCCTAGCGGCCAGCGTAAATATGCAGTTAAGATCCGACGGCGCAAGAGACTTACGCCGGTTGGATCTAATAACAAATCTATGCGTAACTGATTCTAAGAATCAGGCGCATAGATACGACGGCTCGGACTCAGAGTTACGACGGCGTATCTGGAGATACGCCGGCGTAACTCGTAAGAGAATCCGGGCCTATAACTTTTGCGCAAACCAATCAATAAACGCTTATCAAAAAAATGTAGAAGAATACGTATCGCCCTAAACTGAGGGGGAAAAAAAGTATTTTTATATATTTTTGGGGGATATTTATTATAGCAAAAAGTAAAAAATATAGATTTTTTTTCGAAATCGTCGCTCTATATTTGTTTATAGCGCAAAAAATAAAAACCGCAGAGGTGATCAAATACCACCAAAAGAAAGCTCTATTTGTGGGAGCCACGTGCGCAATTGTCAGTTAAAGCGACGCAGTGCCGAATCGCAAAAAGGGGCCTGGTCCTTTAGCAACAAAATGGTCCGGGGCTGAAGTGGTTAAGTTCCACATTGGAATGGATCTTTCTTGCCGCCTTTAAATTGATTTTGATCCGCTTTGTGTTTCCCCAAAAAAATACATCCATTCGCTCCCGTTGCAGCCGCCTTGTTCATCCTTCTTCTCAGTCCATGGAGTCAAACCTCACTTAATTGCCGGGAGCCCATAAAGCCACGTGACTCTGGAGTGCCACCCTATTGTCCGGCTTTGTTCAGGCTGTGCGGGTTACAGAGCAAATTCTTGCTTCTCTTTTTGGCTTTACTGATGCAGCCGACCTGATCCGTATTCTTCGGCATGACGCCCGCTAGCTGCTGCTTCTGCTCTATTGCAGCCCTTGGAATAAAGAAAGGAGCTCCATCTTTTCCATCTTTGTCATCTTCTCTACCTCTGACCACTGCTCTGAAACTTCGACTCATCGTCCGCTTTCCGAAACTTCGACTCATCGTCCGCTTTCCGAAACTTCGACTCATCGCCCGCTTTCCGAAACTTCGACTCATCGCCCGCTTTCCGAAACTTCGACTCATCGTCCGGTTTCCGAAATTCGACTCATCGTCCGCTTTCCGAAACTTCGACTCATCGTCCGCTTTCTGAAACTTCGACTCATCGTCCGCTTTCCGAAAACTTCGACTCATCGTCCGCTTTCCGAAACTTCGACTCATCGTCCGCTTTCCGAAATTCGACTCATCGTCCGCTTTCCGAAATTCGACTCATCGTCCGCTTTCCGAAACTTCGACTCATCGCCCGCTTTCCCAAACTTCGACTCATCGTCCGCTTTCCGAAACTTCGACTCATCGTCCGCTTTCCGAAACTTCGACTCATCGCCCGCTTTCCGAAACTTCGACTCATCGTCCGGTTTCCGAAATTCGACTCATCGTCCGGTTTCCGAAACTTCGACTCATCGTCCGCTTTCCGAAAACTTCGACTCATCGTCCGCTTTCCGAAACTTCGACTCATCGTCCGCTTTCCGAAAACTTCGACTCATCGTCCGCTTTCCGAAACTTCGACTCATCGTCCGCTTTCTGAAACTTCGACTCATCGTCCGCTTTCCGAAACTTTGACTTACTGTCCGCTTTCTGAAACTTCGACTCATCGTCCGCTTTCCCAAACTTCGACTCATCGTCCGCTTTCCGAAACTTCGACTCATCGTCCGCTTTCTGAAACTTCGACTCATCGTCCGCCTTCCGAAACTTCGACTCATCGTCCGCTTTCTGAAACTTCGACTCATCGTCCGCCTTCCGAAACTTCGACTCATCGCTTCCAGGGCCCCCAAAACTATAGAAATGCCATTCATTCTATTGGGGGTTCCCAGGCCATGATAAATGTCATTCTTTTTTTCAGGGGCCCCAAGACGATCAGAAATGTAATTTATTTTATCAAGGACCCCCAGACAAACAGAAATGTAATATATTCTTTCAGGGGCCCCAGACCATCAGACATTTAATTTATTATATCAGGGGCTCCCAGACCATTAGAAATGTTATTCTTTTTTTTAGGGGCCCCAAGACGATCAGAAATGTCATTCATTCTATCAGGGGCCCCAGACCATTAGAAATGTCATTCATTCTATCAGGGGCCCCAGACCATCAGAAATGTCATTCATTCTATCAGGGGCCCCAGACCATTAGAAATGCCATGTATTCTCTTGGCCTGTTGCTGTCATTGTGGGATCTTGGCCGGCAGTTTAGGTAAAATGTCACATTTGTAGATGTCTTCTCCGGTGATCAGAATGGTGGGAGTGAGAGAGGGGAGGCAGGAATAGGAGAGGTAATTAGAGCCTGCGGTGCCCCCCCGGGGGTAATATGATGCAGCTATTGTGTCAGCGGCTGATGGCAGAGTAAAGGGAAGTTGCAGGCATTTTCCTAACCCCGGGATGTCTAATCGCCTGCACTTCATCACATTCGATGGTGGAATTAGGAAGGAAGAGGCTCTTGCACAATCACAGAAGCATTGGAACAGTTCATGTGTTTCTCGATCTCTGATGCAATGAGCACCGGGCCTAAGATGGCCGATTACGGGACAATGTTTATTGTATCACCCGACTGCACCATCCCGCTGGTCCACCCCAGGGCAGGCCTCATCCCAGGGGTACTTATTCTCTATTTTCAGCCATGTGACTGCACTACATTCAGCTTCTGGATCACTGGGGGTGGGGGTTTGTGCTGGGGTATTTGAGGAGAGAGAGGATTTGGGCTGGGAGGGGCAATTTCAGCAGAGGGGTGGATTTGTCCTGGAAGGAAGTGGAATTTATTCTTAAAGGGTAAGCATACAGATTAGTAATACATTTTTTTTTGGGGGGGGGGGGGGGTTATGCTAACACATAATGCTCATACATCTTGGGGGGGAGGGTGCAGTTTGAAATGTTTGCCCTGGGCCTTATCCCAACACTGCCCAGACCAAGAGCAAACCAAGACCATACCAAGACCACACCAAGTCCAAGACCCAGACCAAGATCAAACCAAGACCATACCAAGACAAAAGTCACACCAAGACCAGACCAAGACCACACCAAGTCCAAGACCAGACCAAAACAAAGGCCAGACCAAGACCAGGCCAAGACCAAGACCCAGACAAAGACAGAGGCCAGACCAAGACCATACCAAGATCCAGACCAAGGCCAAACCAAGAATAGAACAACACAAAACCATACCAAGACCATACCCAGACTAAGACCCAGACCAGACCAAGACCAAGACCCAGACCAAGATCATACCAAGACCATACCAAGACCTAAATCATACAAAGACAAGGGTCACGCCATGACCAGACCAGGCCCAAACCAAGAATACAGCAAAACCCAGCCAAGACCATACCAAGACCAAACCAAGACCAGACCAAGGTCAAACCAAGAATAGAACAAAACCATACCAGGACCATACCCAGACTATGACCCAGACCAGACCAAGGCCAGACCAAGACCAAACCAAGGCCAGGCCAAGGCCAGACCAAGACCCAGACCAAGATGAAACCAAGACCAAGACCATACAAAGATAAAGGTCACACCAAGACCAGACCAAAGCCAAACCAAGACTACAACTAAACCAAACCAAGACCAGACCAAGACCAAACCAAGACCAGACAAAAAAAAGGCCAAGACCTAGACCCAGACAGAGACCAGACCAAGACCCAGACCAAGAATAGAACAAAACAAAACCATACTAAGACTATACCCAGACTAAGACCCAGACCAAGGTCAGACCAAGACCAGACCAAGACCCAGACCAGACCAAGGTCAGACCAAGACCAAACCAAGGCCAGGCCAAGACCAAGACCCGGACCAAGACCAAACTAAGACAGCTGCAGTACAGATGGAGCTCCAGATTCTGCTCTTTGCCCGAACATTGCAGACTACCATTCCACTTTGCTGCACCCAAATGTTTAGCATTCAAGTAGACGTCAACAGAAATGATTGCCATCTGTGTCCACACTATGAAGATTTACCCTCACTTCCTGTGTTATGCCCCTCCCCCTCAATTCCTAAACCTTTCACAATTTTTTAATGCCCAAGGTGTCACAGGAAGCTTAGAAAAATGTGGCCAGTGGGGACAGCTGGACAGCGGTTCTAACCCTTCTCCACTGTTCTGAAACCATGTGACAACAATAAAAACCTCACAGAGGGTTGTACCCCTTCCCATTCATTTTCTCTAGAGTCCTTCTTTATGCCAGGGAGGGACAGATCTCAGGGACTGCCGGGACGATTATAGATGGAAAATCCGAGGAGGAGCAGGAAGAACAGAGCCGTAAATAAATGTGGTTTTGGGGGAATTCCTCGTGGGTACATCTGATTTAGAGCTTGATGATGAGTCTTTCAGCAGAATACAGAAATGCACAGGAATTTGCCTGATGTGAAATAAAAAAAAAAACTAGCTTGCGGTCACAGAAGATTCGCAGGTTACGTGTGACTTTAGCAGAGAGCTTTCTGAGCAAAGAGGAAGTAGGAGATTCTGTAAGAGCTCAGTCCTCTCTACTGTGCAAAGAACACAAATACACTCCGCTGGGCCTGCTTCCTTCTCACACCTCCTATCCAATGGGGTAGATTCAGGTAGGGCTGCGCACTCTTACGGAGGCGCAGCGTACTGTTTTAACGCTACGCCTCTGTAAATTACTTGCGCAACGCTTGATTCAGGAAGCAGTAGCTCCGTAATTTGCGCGGGCGCTCCGTAAAACTGGCCGGCGTAAGCGCGCGTAATTTAAATGATCCCGTAGGGGGCGTGGATCATTTAAATTAGGCGCGTTCCCGCGCCGAACGTAGTGCGCATGCTCCGTCGGGAAACTTTCCCGACGTGCATTGCGGTAAATGACGTCGCAAGGACGTCATTTGCTTCAACGTGAACGTAAATGGCGTCCAGTGCCATTCACGATTCACTTACGCAAACGATGTAATTTTCAAAAATCGCGACGCGGGAACGACGGGTATACTTAGCATTGGCTGCTCCTGCTAATAGCAGGAACAGCCTTACGCCGAAACCGACGAACGCAAACGACGTAAAATGCGAACGCCGGGCGCGCGTACGGTTGTGAATCGGTGTGAGTATGCAATTTGCATACTCTACGCTGACCGCTACGGGAACGCCACCTAGCGGCCAGCGTAAGAATGCAGCCTACGATACGACGGCATAAGAGCCTTATGCCAGTCGTATCTTAGGCTACAGTCGGCGTATCTAGCTTTCTGAATACAGAAAAGTCGATACGCCGGCGCAAATTAGCAATTACGCTGCGTATCTATGGATACGCAGGCGTAATTGCTACCTGAATCTACCCCAATGTGTATACTATATTGCAGGTCAATCACATTTTTCAATTCGGTGGAATTTAATTTTTAGGGGTTCGGTTGGGGTACAGGATAACAGGTAGGCTTGGTGTATACAGTGCTTTGAAAAAGTATTCATACCCCTTTGAAATTTTCCACGTAAATTTTGTCATGTTACAACCAAAAACGTACATTTATTTTATTGGG
Organism: Rana temporaria; assembly: GCF_905171775.1. NCBI lineage: Eukaryota > Metazoa > Chordata > Amphibia > Anura > Ranidae > Rana > Rana temporaria. Next base: position 8,443,085 of record NC_053500.1, on the reverse strand, counting down.
ATTTTATGTGATAGACCAACACAAAGTGACACATAGGGCCAGATTCAGGTAGGGGCGCCTATCTTTAAGGCGGCGTAGCGTACCGTATTTACGCTACGCTGCCTTAAGTCAGAGAGGCAAGTGCTGTATTCACAAAGCACTTGCCTCCTAACTTACGGCGGCGTAGCGTAAATGGGGCCGGCTTAAGCGCGCCTAATTCAAATGAGGATGAGGGGGCGTGTTTTATGTTAATGGCGGCCGACATGATTGACGTTTTTTTACGAACGGCGCATGCGCTGTGCGTGTACATATCCCAGTGTGCATTGCTTCAAAGTACGCCGCAAGGACGTATTAGTTTCGACGTGAATGTAAATTACGTCCAGCCCCATTCACAGACGACTTACGCAAACAACATAAAATTTTAAAAATTTCGACGCGACAACGACGGCCATACTTAACATTGACTAGGCCAGCTATTTGATGGAATAACTTTACGCCGGAAAACGCCTTACGTAAACGGCGTATCTTTACTGCAACGGGCACACGTACGTTCGTGAATCAGCGTATTTAGGCATTTACATATTCTACGCCGAACTCAACGGAAGCGCCACCTAGCGGCCAGCCTAAATATTGCACCCTAAGATAGGACGGCGCAGGCTGTCGTATCTTAGATAGGTTTAAGTGTATCTCAGTTTGAGAATACACTTAAACTTACGACGGCGCAGATTCCGAGTTACGTCGGCGTATCTACTGATACGCCGGCGTAACTATTTGTGAATCTGGCTAATAATTGTGAAGTGGGAGGAAAATTATAAATTGTTTTCAACATTTTATTTACAAATAAATATATGAAAAGTGTGGCGTGCATTTGTATTCAGCCCCCTTTACTCTGATACCTCTAACTAAAATCTAGTGGAACCAATTACATTCAGAAGTCACCTAATTAGTAAATAGAGTCCACCTGTGTGTCATTTAATCTCAGTATAAATACAGTTGTTCTGTGAAGCCCTCAGAGGTTTGTTAGAGAACCTTAGTGAACAAACAGCATCATGAAGGCCAAGGAACACACCAGACAGGTCAGGGATAAAGTTGTGGAGAAGTATAAAGCAGGGTTCTGTTATAAAAAAAAATCTCCTAAGCTTTGAAGATCTCACGGAGCTTCTGTTCAATCCATCATCCGAAAATGGAAAGAGTATGGCACAACTGCAAACCTACCAAGACATGGCCGTCCACCTAAACTGACCGGGCCGGGCAAGGAGAGCATTCATCAGAGAAGCATCCAAGGGGTCCATAGTAACTCTGGAGAAGCTGCAGAGATCCACAGCTCAGGGGGGAGAATCTGTCCACAGGACAACTATTAGTGGTCTCTCCACAAATCTGCCCTTTATGGAAGAGTGACAAGAAGAAAGACATTGGTGGAAGAAATACATAAGAAGTCCTGTTTGCAGTTTGTGAGAAGCCATGTGGGGGAGGGGACACAGCAAACATGTGGAAGAAGGAGCTCTGGTCAGATGCAACCAAAATTCTACTTTTTGGCCTAAAAGCAAAACGCTATGTGTGGGGAAAACTAACACTGCACATCACCCTGAACACACCATCCCCACCGTGAAACATGGTGGTGGCAGCATCATGTGGTAGGGATGATTTTCTTCAGCAGGGACAGGGAAGCTGGTCAGAGTTGATGGGAAGATGGGTGGAGCCAAATACAGGACAATCTTAGAAGAAAACCTGTTAGCATCTGCAAAAGACTTGAGACTGGGGGCGGAGGTTCCCCTTCCAGCAGGACAACGACCCTAAACATACAGCCAGAGCTACAATGGAATGGTTTACATCAAAGCCTATTCATGTGTTAGAATGGCCCTGTCACAGTCCAGACCTAAATCCCATTGAGAATCTGTGGCAAGACTTGAAATTTGCTGATCACAGACGCTCTCCATCCAATCTGACAGAGCTTGAGATATTTTACAAACAAGAAGAATGGGCAGAAATGTCCCTCTCTAGATGTGCAAAGCTGGTAGAGACACCCCCAAAAAGACTTGTAGAGAAAGGGGGTTCTACAAAGTATTGACTCCGGGGGGCGCCATACTTGTATCATTTATCATTTTCCTTCCACTTCACAATTATGTGCCACTTTGTGTCTCTCAGGCCCCGTACACACGACCAAGCAACTCGACGTGCCAAACACATCGAGTTCCTCGTCGAGTTCAGTGTTGAAGCCGCCGAGGATCTCGGCGGGCCGACTTTACTCACTGACTAACGAGGAAATAGAGAACATGTTCTCTATTTGGCCCGACGAGTTCCTCGTCGGCTTCCTCGCTGAAAAGTGTACACACGACCGAGTTTCTCGGTAGAATCCAGCTCCGATCGAGTTTCTGGCTGAATTCTGCCGAGAAACTCGGTCGTGTGTACGGGGCCTCACATAAAATCCCAATAAAATACATTTACATTTTTGGGTGTAACATGAGAAGATGCAACTATAATGCCGCGTACAGACGGTCGTTTTATGTGATGTTAAAAAACGAAGTTTTTAAAAACGTCTATTTAATTGACCGTGTGTGGGAAAAAACGTTGTTTTATGTCTTCTGAAAAACGACCAAAAAAAATTGAAGCATGCTTCAATTTTATGTGTCGTTTTTCAAAATGTTTTTTACTTCACAGAAATTGACCGTGTGTAGCAAAAAACGACGTTTTAAACTACGTTTTTACACCCGCGCATGCCCAGAAGCTAGTTATGAAGCGAGCTTCAATGGAAAAACGTGGTGAACGTAAACTCGCTTTGCTAGAGCATTGTGAAAAAACTATGGTGTGTAGGCAACTTTGTCTTTGAAAATTGAAGTTTCAAAAACGTCGTTTTTTTACTTCACAGAAAACTTAATTTTTTTACATCGCATAAAACGACCGTCTGTACGCGGCATAAGCGTCACATTTCATAGAAGGAGTTGTAGTGTTTCTAGACTGATAACATTGCTGCTCCTGGGGCCCCATTTTTGATCCAGATGATGCCCCGCAGAGTTTCTTATTCCCACACAGAGTTTTGGATTATTTCCTCCTCTTCTCCCTTCTGCACAGAGCACAGGACAGAAGCGGATCTCTTCTGAGGACAGGAGGTCATGCTGCAAGAGGCCAGACGGAAGTCACAGGAAGGATTCTCAGGATAGATTTCCCAGCATAACGTACATCATGTACGTAGAATCACAGCCCTCTATGGCTCATATGACCAGTGGGCCGGATTCAAGAAGCAATTGCGCCTGTGTAACCATAGGTTACACAGCGCAATTGCTTACTTGCCCCGGCGTAACGAGTGTTCCTGATTCAGGAACCTCGTTACGCCGACTGCAGCCTAAGATCTGCGCGGCATAAGGCTCTTATGCCCGCATATCTTAGGCTGCATTCTTGCGATGGCCGCTAGGTGGCGTTCCCGTTGTGCTCAGCGTATAGTATGCAAATTGCATACTAACACCGATTCACAACGTTGCGCGAGCCCTGCGTACACAATTTACGTAATTTCCGTACAGCGTTTTTTGCGTAAGGCTGCCCCTGCTATTAGCAGGGGCAGCCAATGTTATGTATACCCGTCGTTCCTGCGTCGCGAAATGTAAAATTTACGTAGTTTGCGTAAATGAATCGTGAATGGCGCTGGACGCCATTCACGTTTAACTTTGAAGCAAATGACGTCCTTGCAACGTCATTTGCCGCAATGCACGTCGGGAAAGTTTCCTGACGGAGCATGCGCTCTACGCTCGGCGCGGGAACGCGCCTAATTTAAATGATTCCCGCCCCCTACGGGATCATTTAAATTGCGCGCGCTTGCGCCGGGGATTTTGCCGGGGCGCCCACGCAATTTACGGAGCTTCTGCTCTGTGAATCGAGGGCAGCGAAAAAAAATTGCGGGGGCGCAGGGCAAAATCGTTGCCCTGCGCCTCCGTAATAAATGCGCAAATCTACTTGAATCCGGCCCATTGAGTATATCAGTATTTACAGAAAGTTACACCCAACCAGCACCTCATATGTTACTGTCTCAGTGGCGGTGCGTCCATAGAGGGCGCCGGAGCGCCGCCCCCTCTCGCTCTCGCACCGCCACTGTATACCATACATAGATTCATGCATTGCATGAATCTGTGTATTGCCGCTGCCGCCGACTATTCCGATGGCCGGGCCCCCTGGCGAGCGCCGGCCATCTGAATAACGGCAGCTGGTTGGCTGTGGAAGTGCCTATCAGAGCCGCCGGCTTTCCGATTGCAGCCCTCCAGCTTCCGATGCTTATCCAAGGGACACACGGGGGGTGCGTTCCTTGGATAAGACTGACAGGCGTCTCAGCCAAACAGGTTCACTGGTTACCGGTAACCTGATTGGCTGAAGCGTCATCAAGGGCAGGAGAAGACATTGAGGGACGGTAGAAGCAGGATGGCTGACCCCAGAAAGGTAAGTGCCAGGCGGGTGGGGGGGGGGGGGGTAATTTTACAGGGCACAGTGGCGAAAATTGCTGGGCACAGTGGTGACAATTGCTGGGCACAGTGGCTACAATATTGCTGGGCACAGTGGCGAAAATTGATGGGCACAGTGGCTACAATTGCTGGGCACAGTGGCTACAATATTTCTGGGCACAGTGGCTACAATTTCTGGGCACAGTGGCTGCAATTGCTGGGCACAGTGGCGACAATTGCTGGGCACAGTGGCGACAATTGATGGTACAGTGGTGACAATTGCTGGGCACAGTGGCGACAATTGATGGCACAGTGGTGACAATTGATGGCACAGTGGCGACAATTGCTGGGCACAGTGGCGACAATTGATGGGCACAGTGGCGACAATTGATGGCACAGTGGTGACAATTGCTGGGCACAGTGGCGACAATTGATGGGCACAGTGGCGACAATTGCTGGGCACAGTGGCTGCGTTTGATGCCATGGCATAGTGGTGACAATTTCTGGGCACAGTGGTGACAATTGATGGCACAGTGGTAACAATTGATGGCACAGTGGTAACAATTGATGGCATTGCACAGTGGCGACAATTGATGGGCACAGTGGCGACAATTGCTGGGCACAGTGGCTGCGTTTGATGGCATGGCACAGTGACGACAATTGATGGCACAGTGGCGACAATTGATGGCACAGTGGCTGCATTTGATGGGCACAGTGGCTGCATTTGATGGGCACAGTGGCTGCATTTGTTGGGCTGATATGTCCTTATAAGATAAGGCACCTCATCCCAAGAATTAATTTCAAAAGGGACAAAGGGATGGGGATTATCACGGTGCCAGAGGGTACTCGGTACGAGATATCATAAAAAATAAAAAAATTATTTTTATTACACTTGATTTAAACAGTTTTACAAATATTTAATCACATAAGGAAAAAATGTAGCATGTTACAATTAATTAGATAGCGGGTCAAGTCTTCCCTACTAGTTTCGCCAAGACATTGGCTTCATCAGGGGAGTAGGACGTGACCAAAATATTTATAGCTCTATAAGAGAGAAAAATACATTAACCGATTGCCGACCGCCGCAAGACTATTTACGTTGGCAGAATGGCACGGGCAGGCAGATTGGCGTACAGGTACGTCCCTTTGAATCTGCCGTGCGCCGTGTGCCTCTTGAGTGCGGCGGCGGGTCCCGGGAACTCGATGTTCCCGGGAGTCCCGTGATTGCGGTCGGCAAGAGCAGAACAGGGGGAATGCCTTTGTAAACAAGGCACTCCCCTATTCTGCCTAGTGACCTGTGATCGGGAATGGTCATCAGTGCTGTGTCACGTGTAGCCACGCCCCCTTAACAGTAAGAATCACTTCCTAGGGAACACTAAACCCCTGCAGCGCCCCCTAGTGGTAACCACTTCACTGCCAGTGTCATTTTTACAGTAATCAGTGCATTTTTATAGCACTGATCGCTGTAAAAATGACAATGGTCCCAAAAATGTGTCAAAAGTGTCCGATGTGTCCGCCATAATGTCGCAGTCACGATAAAAATCGCTGATCGCCGCCATAACTAGTAAAGAAAAAAAATATTAATAAAAATGCCTTAAAACTATCCCCTATTTTGTAGACGCTATAACTTTTGCGCAAACCAATCAATAAAAGCTTATTGTGATTTTTTTTTTACCAAAAATAGGTAGAAGAATACGTATCGGCCTAAACTGAGGAAAAAAAATGTTTTTTATATCTTTTTTGGGGATATTTATTACAGCAAAAAGTAAAAAATATTGTGTTTTTTTCAAAATGTCGCTCTTTTTTTGTTTATAGCGCAAAAAATAAATACCGCAGAGGTGATCAAATACCACCAAAAGAAAAAAAAGGACGTCAATTTTGTTTGGGTGCCACGTCGCGCGACCGCGCAATTGTCAGTTAAAGCGGCACAGTGCCGAATCTCAAAAAGTGGCCCGGTCTTTGGGCAGTCAAATGGTCCGGGGCTGAGGCGGTTAATTTAGAGATCACAACATCAACTTTCATTTTTTATTTTCTTATTTATTTAACTTTTTTTATATTTATTTATTTACCTCTTTCTTGTTATTTTTTTTATTTACTTATTTTTTATCACTTTTATTTCTATCACAAGGAATATAAACATAAAAAGAAATGAGGATGACAGGTCCCCTTTATGGAGAGATCTGGGGTCCTTTAAAACCTTTACCTTTAACCACTTAACCCCCGCACCATATTGCTGCCCAAAGACCAGAGTACTTTTTGCGATTCGGGACTGCGTCGCTTTAACAGACAATTGCGCGGTCGTGCGACGTGGCTCCCAAACAAAATTGGCGTCCTTTTTTTCCCACAAATAGAGCTTTCTTTTGGTGGTATTTGATCACCTCTGCGGTTTTTATTTGTTGCGCTATAAACAAAAATAGAGCGACAATTTTGAAAAAAATGAATATTTTTTACTTTTTGCTATAACAAATATCCCCCAAAAAGATATAAAAAAACATTTTTTTTCCTCAGTTTAGGCCGATACGTTTTCTTCTACCTATTTTTCGTAAAAAAAAATCGCAATAAGCGTTTATTGATTGGTTTGCGCAAAAGTTATAGCGTTTACAAAATAGGGGGTATTTTTATGTCATTTTTATTAATATATTTTTTTTACTAGTAATGGCGGCGATCAGCGATTTTTTTTCGGTATTGCGACATTACGGCGGACACTTCGGACACTTTTGACACATTTTTGGGACCATTGGCATTTTTATAGCGATCAGTGCTATAAAAATGCGTTGGATTACTATAAAAATGCCACTGGCAGTGAAGGGGTTAACACTAGGGGGCGGGGAAGGGGTTAAGTATGTTCCCTGGGTGTGTTCTAACTGTAGGGGGGGGGTGGCCTCACTAGGGGAAACACTGATCCTCTGTTCATACATTGTATGAACAGAAGATCAGCATTCCCCCCCCTGACAGGACCGGGAGCTGTGTGTTTACACACACAGCTCCCGGTCCCTGCTCTGTAACGAGCGATCGCGTGTGCCCGGGGGCGATCGCGCCCGCCGGGCACACGCACGGGAGTCGGGGGTGAGCGGGGGGCGCGCTGAGAGAGAGGACGTTATACTACGTGCTCTCGCCCAGCAGAGCCAACTTGCCGACGTAGAACGGCGGTGCGCGGTCGGCAAGTGGTTAAAAAAACAAAAAATAAATAAAAAAAAACTTTGGTCTTTTGCTAAAAAAATATATATATATTTATTTCCAGCTTGGACCAAAAGTGACGTCATGACGTCGTTCCGGTCCTCCAAGGCCATAGAGTTGATCAAAGATGATCTTCTACTGTATGGCCAGCTTAGGAAAGGACAAGTTATTTTTATTTTTATTTATTTACAAAGCCAGAAAAACGTCAACTTCAAAGTCAAGTATTGAAGGCGTGCAGCTCCCCCCCCCCCCCCCCCCCGAGACTCCCCCAGACAATGTCCATCGTAAAATCCTTCCCGGCCGCTCACGTGGCCCAGCTGTTGTCTCCATTCACCATTGTCTGCTGTCCCCCGGGGGGGGGGGGGGAGATTTATTTTTTTATTATTTGAAATCTTTGCACTGATCCCGGGCGTGTCACCCCCCCCCCCCAACTTCACCAACACATTCCACCAGTATTGGACGATCATTGATGGATCGATGTGGTCGGTCTGTAGTGGGCGCTGCCCGGCCGATGGTCTTCCAGAACTCTCTATCTCAGAGCATGTGATGACGACGGGAGATGTGACCCTCACCGAGCTCCATGACATGACATGATGGAGAACATTCAGATTTTCTAAAGTGGACAATAAATTCCTGACATATAGCCAGATTCAGAGACGTTTACGCCGGCGTATCAGTAGATACGCCGTCGTAACTCTGAATCTGCGCCGTCGTACATTTAAGTGTATGCTCAAATTGAGATGCACTTAAATGTAGCTAAGATACCTGCGCCGTCGTATCTTAGCTGTCTAGTTCCGCCGGCCGCTGGGGGCGTGAACGCTGATTTACGCCTAGAATGCGTAAATCAGCGAGATACGCCTATTCACGAACTTACGCTTGCCCGTCGCAGTAACGATACGCCGTTTACGTAAGGCGTTTTTTCCGGCGTAAAGTTAGTCGAACAAAAAGCTGGCCTAGCCAATGTTAAGTTTGGACGTCGTTCCCGCGTCGAATTTTGGAATTTTGACGTTGTTTGCGTAAGTCGTCCGTGAATGGGGCTGGACGTAATTTACGTTCACGTCGAAACCAATGGCGTACTTTGGAGCAATGCACACTGGGATATGTCCACGGACGGCGCATGCGCCGTTGGTTAAAAACGTCAATCACGTCGGGTCACCAATCGTTTACATAAAACACTCCCCCCTGTTCCTCATTTGAATTAGGCGCGCTTACGCCGGCCCCATTTACGCTACGCCGCCGTAACTTAGGAGGCAAGTGCTTTGTAAATACAGCACTTGCCTCTCTGACTTACGGCGGCGTAGCGTATATGCGATACGCTACGCCGCCTCAAAGTTAAGCCAGTCTTTCTGAATCGGGTTAATAGAGTGTCATTCTACAGAACAACTCCCCCCTTTCCAAAGTGTCAGCCTTGAGACTTTACCTAGACTGAGACAATTAGCTGGATTCAAAAAGACGCGCCTAACGTTAGGCAGGCGTATCGTATCGCATATATACGCTACGCCGCCGTAAGTTAGAGAGGCAAGTGCTGTATTCACAAACCTAAGTTACGGCGGCGTAGCGTGAATGTCCCGGCGTAAGCGCTCCTAATTCAAATTGTAAAGAGGTGGGCGTGTTTTTTGTAAATAAAGTATGACCCCCACGTAAATGACGTTTTGAACGAACGGCGCATACGCCATCCGTGGATGTATGCCTGTGCGCATGCTCCAAATTACGCCGCAAAGACTCATTGGTTTCGACGTGAACACAAATGACGCCCAGCCCCATTCACGGACGACTTGCGCAAACGACGTAAAAATTTCAAAATTCGACGTCCATACTTAACATTGGCTGGGCCAGCTTTTTGGTGGACTAACTTTGCGCCTGAAAACGCCTTACGTAAACGGCGTATCTTTACTGCGACGGGCAGCCGTACGTTTGTGAATAGGCGTATCTCGCTGATTTACGCATTCTAGGCGTAAATCAGCCTACACGCCCCTAGCGGCCGGCGTAAATAGTCAGCTAAGATACGACGTCGTAGGAGGTCGTATCTTAGCTACATTTAAGTGTATCTCAATTTGAGAATACACTTACATGTACGACGGCGCAGATTCAGAGTTACGACGGCGTATCTACTGATATGCCGGCGTAAACCTCTCTGAATCTGGCTAAATGTCATTAGTCTGCTGCAGGCAGGAGGAAGCATTTCCTCAGTCTCCCCTCCCCCCCAGTGATCAGTCAGTACATTGTAACTTTATAGCAAGTCACAAAGTAAGAGGCTGCAGCAGGGGCTGATCTGTGTCTGACTATTGTCAATACAACCAACAACTGCACTATTCAAAGCTAAAACAAATATTTGTAGCTTTGGCAAGGCGATGCAGGTCAGTGTGTGACAACACAGCACTCATAAGTGACAGCACAAGCTGGACCTGTCTTCTGTGCAGAATCCATCTCTCTCTCTCTATCCCTCCGCCGCTCTCGATATATCTCTCTCCCTCTAAAATCTATCCTCCCCTCTCTATCTCTCTCCAAAATCTATCCCCTCTCTCTCTCTTTAAAATCCCCCTCTCTCTCTCACTAAATTCCCTCTCTCTCTCTCTCGCTAAAATCCCCCCCTCTCTTTCTTTCTCTCTAAAATCTCTCTAAAATCGATCCCCCTCTCTCTTGCTAAATTCCCTCTCACTCTCTCTCTCTCTCTCACTCTCTCTAAAATCTCTCTCTCAAATCTCTCTCTCTTTAAAATCTATCCCCCCTCTATCTCACTCTCTCTAAAATCTATCCCCCCCTCTCTCTCTCTCTTTAAATCTGTCCCCCCTCTCTCTCTCTCTCTCGCTCTAAAATCTGTCCCCCCTCTCTCTCTCTAAAATCTATACCCCCCCCTCTCTCTCTCTCTCTCTCTCTCGCTAAAATCTCTCTCTAATATCTATCCTTCCCTCTCTCTAAAATTTCTCTCTCTCTCTAAAATCGATCCCCCTCTCTATCTCTCACTAAAATCTCTCTCTCTCAAATCTCTATCCCTCTCTAAAATCTATCCCTCCTCTCTCTCTCTCTCTCTCTCTCTAAAATCTATCCCCCTCTCTCTCTCTCAAATCCCCCTCTCTCTCTCTCTCTAAAATCTATCCCTCCCGCTCTCTCTCTCTCGCTAACATCTCTCTCTCTCTCTCTCAAATATCTCTCTCTAAAATCTATCCCCTCTCTCTCAAATCTATGCCTCCCCTCTCTACCTCTAAAATCTCTCTCCAAAATGTAGCTCTCTTTCTCTTTAAAATCTATCCCCATTTCTCTATAAAATAACTCTCTCTCTAAAATCTCTCCCTCTCCCTCTCTCTCTATATATATATGGAGAAAGAAAGAGAGATGTTAGAGATGTATTCCTCCTGCACGCAGGAGTGCGGTGTTTCCTCCTCCATGTACTGACTGTCAGTTACTTCTAGTTGGATGGATATCTGGATCAGTTTGGGGTCGGAGGTCAGATACCGCCAGCTCTGTACAGAGAGAGATTTTCTTATTGATCGATTTCTGGTGAACAAGGGCAGCCAATGTCGCATCGATCTGCTCATCAAATGAGGAAACGATTGCCGCTGTGCGAAGTCCACAGCCAAGGATTTCTACAAATTTTCCACGGATTTGAATTATTCAGGCGGGTGAAATCTTCTGCCACATGGTGGTCAAGTTCGTGGTTTAATTATACCGCATTGCTATATCCAAAACTACCATTTCTAGTGGTCTGTACTATGTCTGCAGTCTCTGACCGTCTCCTGTATTATGTCTGCAGTCTCTGACCATCTCCTGTACCATGTCTGCAGTCTCTGACCATCTCCTGTACCATGTCTGCAGTCTCTGACCATCTCCTGTACTGTGTCTGCAGTCTCTGACCGTCTCCTGTACTATGTCTGCAGTCTCTGACCGTCTCCTGTACTATGTCTGCAGTCTCTGACCATCTCCTGTACTATGTCTGCAGTCTCTGACCATCTCCTGTACTATGTCTGCAGTCTCTGACCATCTCCTGTACTATGTCTGCAGTCTCTGACCGTCTCCTGTACTATGTCTGCAGTCTCTGACCGTCTCCTGTACTATGTCTGCAGTCTCTGACCATCTCCTGTACTAAGTCTGCAGTCTCTGACCATCTCCTGTACTATGTCTGCAGTCTCTGACCGTCTCCTATACCATGTCTTCAGTCTCTGACCGTCTCCTGTACTATGTCTGCAGTCTCTGACCATCTCCTATACCATGTCTTCAGTCTCTGACCGTCTCCTGTACTATGTCTGCAGTCTCTGACCATCTCCTGTACTATGTCTGCAGTCTCTGACCGTCTCCTGTACTATGTCTGCAGTCTCTGACCATCTCCTGTACTAAGTCTGCAGTCTCTGACCATCTCCTGTACTAAGTCTGCAGTCTCTGACCATCTCCTGTACTATGTCTGCAGTCTCTCACCGTCTCCTGTACCATGTCTGCAGTCTCTGACCGTCTCCTGTAGTTTGTCTGCAGTCTCTGACCGTCTCCTGTAGTATGTCCGCAGTCTCTGACTGTCCTCTGTACTAATTCTGAAGTCTCTTACCGTCTCCTGTAGTATGTCTGCAGTCTCTGACCGTCTCCTGTAGTATGTCCGCAGTCTCTTACCGTCTCCTGTATCATGTCTGCAGTCTCTGGCCATGATGCAGGAGACTGTAGGAGGGGGTCCTGTGACCTGTATGAGAGGTAATAAATACTGACACATGTCTCATTGCTGCAGAGATTGAAGGGGTGGGGGAGGGGTCAGCCTGTCAGTGCTCAGACCATACGCCGCACACTGCATCAAAGTGTCATTTCTTCAGTGTTGTCACATGAAAATATACAAGAAAAGATTTACAAAAATGTGAGGAGGAAGAAAGAGAGAGGAAGAGGAAGAGGAAGAAAGAGAGAGTAAGGAAGAGGAAGAAAGAGAGAGTAAGGAAGAGGAAGAAAGAGAGAGGAAGGAAGAGGAAGAAAGAGAGAGGAAGAAGGAAGAGGAAGAGGAAAAAAAAGAGGAGGAAGAAGGAAGATGAAAAAAGAAGAGGAAGAGGAAAAAAGAGGAGGAAAAAAAAGGAGGAAGAAGGAAGAGGAAAAAGGAATAGGAAAAAAGAGGAGGAAGAGGAAGAAGAAGAAGAAGAGGAAGAAAAAGAGTAAGAGAAGGAGGATTATTATGACTAATAATAATCACCATTATCAAAATATTAGAAACAGAAAAGTGACAGCAGAAAAAGAAAAAAGAGTATTTCATCGAGTCTGCTCATTTTTAACGCTGTATAATATTAATAAAAATAATAACAATAATTTATTCCATATCATAATTATATTGTATATAATATTATAAATATATACTTAATAATAATACTTATATACACTATATAACAATAACAATGATAATAATAACATACTATATAATAATCATCATAAATGCTATATAATAATAATAATTAGAATTTTAATAATACTATATTCTATATAATAATAAAAATATATACTAAATAATAATATATTTTTTTTTTTTTTTTTTTTCTTTTTTAAGTGTATTTTGTGCGTGTACTCGAGAGAGGAGCCGGACTGCAGGAGTTGGGAGTAGGCAGGCCTCCCCCAGAGGCAATCTGCCACCTTTCTCCATGCCCCGGGTGGCAATGGTGGGTGTGTGAGGGGGTCCTCCCACACAGCCCGCCCTACCTGCTCCGCTTTGAAGCCCAACGGGGCAGAGGGACTCCCTATAAGGGAGTGAGAGGATTAGCCCGCTCAACCAGCCCCGTTAGTCCTTCGCCTCTCTTTTAGAGACCGCGTGGTCAATGTGCGTGTGTTAACCCAATTTAGAGTGCGTGTGTAGGTGTGGTGGATTTTGTGGGAGGGGGGTGGGCGTACTAAGCGCAGGCTTACCTCGCATAGCACACCCTCCGGGAGCCGGGCTGAGACCACCAAACTCAATTCACATGAAGCCGAGACCGGCATTCGAACCCCTAGCTGCAGAGGTGAATGGCTTGTCAGCGCAGTGCCAATCGCGTTGAGCCACCGCAGCTCCCTGTTACTAAATAATAATATAATAATCATCATAAATGCTATATAATAATTAAAACTTTTTTTTAATAATACTATATTCTATATAATAATATAAATATATACTAAATAATAATAATTAGATACACTATATAACAATCACAATGATAATAATAATAATAATAAATATTTAATAATATTAATAATAAGAAGAAGAATTGCTTAATAATAATCATCATAATAATAATAATATATAAGACATATTAATATAAATATTATTATAGAGGATTTATTTAGCGCCACACTTTACAATATGAGGGTAGACAGTACAGTACAGGAGGGATCAGAGGGCCCTGCTCCTTAGAGCTTACAATCTAAAAGTTGATATCCTTTTTTGTGTAAAACATTGCGAGAAGGAGGGGCTAACTCCAGGATCCCACCAGTAATAATTGTGGAATTGTGTACCCGGTGAGGTCGCGGTGTAGGGAGGGATCACATGACTGTGGAAGGACATTGATCAGCACTGATCCTCAGGAACAATGGATACAAGTCACTCACCCTTATCACCAGCATCCTTCTTTTCCAGCCAATCAGAGCCTGTTGCTGGGCAGATTAGTGTGAGCGGGTGACAGTTGCTGGCAGTATAGTGTGCACACAGGTCACAGCTGGGGGTTGCAGTGTTTGCTCTCCGGTGACAACGCTGGGGCCCCCTCCTGGGTCCCTGACATGGAATATTCCTTTTCTCTGGGGTAGTCCCTCCTATAGGGACACAGGCGGCCATACTGGAAATGGCTTCCTCTGATTTCACCGCACACTGTGAGCTTCTCATAATGTGCATGAAAAGCTGCAGAAAGTCAGATAGAGCCCCGCCTCTTTCCTGGTTGGGGGAGGTCCAGCAGGAATAGAATGTCATTTATACGTATATATTCATATTGAGTCATTACACCCAGTCTCATATATTGCTGCATTCCGGCCCTTGGATGTGGTGTCTGCATTCATTTTCTTTATTGTTATTTCTGTTGATCCTGCCAGCATGGCCGGGATAAGGGGCGGCTGCCCTGGACACTGTGGTAAAATGTGAAGTGGGGGTGGGGGGGGGCACGAAGAGATTGGGGGATGGGGATTTGTTTTGGGAGGAGGAATTTTGGGTCGGGGGGGGGGGGGCAGCAGCAGGGGGTAAGAATATTTCTAGGAGGGGACATTTGGGAAGGTGTGCTAGGAGTGGTGATTTGGGGGGGATTTGTGTTGGGAGGAGGGGGAAGGGATTTGTGCTAGGTGGGGGGATTTGTGTTCGGGGGGGGGGGGAGATTAGGGGGTTTGTGCTAAAAAAAAAAGGTAAGATGGTAGAAGGAAGAAAGTATTTGTGATAGGAGGGGATATTTTGTTTTGGGGGGGGGGGGGGGTTGGGGTTTGTGCTATTGGGGATGACTGGGGGGGAGGGAATACTTTGGGGGGGACTTGTGGTAGGAGGGAATAATTTGGGGGGATTTGTGGTTGGGGGGGATTCGAGGTAAGAGGGAATACTTTGGGGGGGGGGGGGGGTTTGTGGTAGGAGGGAATACTTTTGGGGGGGGATTTGTGGTAGGAGGGAATACTTTGGGGGGGGGGGGACTTGTGGTAGGCGGGAATACTTTGGGGGGGATTTGTGGTAGAAGGGAATACTTTGGGGGGGGGGGGTTTGTGGTAGGAGGGAATACTTTGGGGGGGGGGGGGGGTTGTGGTAGGAGGGAATACTTTGGGGGGGGGGGGGATTTGTGGTAGGAGGAAATACTTTGGGGGGGGGGGACTTGTGGTAGGCGGGAATACTTTGGGGGGGATTCCTGGTAGAAGGGAATACTTTGGGGGGGGGGGATTTGTGTTAGGAGGGAATACTTTGGGGGGATTTGTGGTAGAATTGAGGGATGGGAAATGCATGCTGGGGGGGATTTGGAGTGTGTGTGTGGAGGGGGGGGGGGGGTTGTGCTAGGATGGGGAATTGGGGGAGGGAATGGGTGTTGGGGTGGGATTTGGAGTGGGGGGGGTATTTGTGTTAGGATGGGGGAATTGGGGAGAGGGATGTGTGGTGGGGGGATTTGTGCTAGGATGGAGAATTGGAGGGGGGAGGTGTTTGCTAGGATGGGGGAATTGGGGGAGGGGGATGTGTGCTTGATGGGGATTTTGAGTGGGGGAGATGTTTGCTAGGATGGGGGAATTTGCTGAGGGGGGGGGGATTTAGTTTGGGGGGTGGATTTGTACTAGGATGGGGAATTGGGAAAGGGGGATGTGTACTGGAGGGGGATTTGGAGTGGGGGGGGGTGGATTTGTG
The DNA here is from genome assembly GCF_905171775.1 of Rana temporaria. NCBI lineage: Eukaryota > Metazoa > Chordata > Amphibia > Anura > Ranidae > Rana > Rana temporaria. The sequence goes on along the minus strand of NC_053500.1, from coordinate 8,427,227 downwards.
CTCAGAGAGGACATTTGATGGTTAGAGGATTTGTGCTAGGAGGGAGAATGTTTTTTTTTGGGTGGGGGGGGGGGGATTTTTTCTAACGTGTGATGCTCATATTTCTTGGGTGGGGGGGTCACAATTTGACATGTTGGACACTAGAAGGTCTCGTCCCGGCACTGCCTGCCAGTAAAACACTTCCTGTCCTCGGGTGACAACACTCGCTGTATTGTATCCATGGGGAAGCTGCGTTGTCACCCTAAGACAAGAAGTGTGTTAGGACTACAGAACACCTCCCCCTCTCTCCTCTTCTCTTGTATGTATCAAACCGATATAATAAGAGGCTCTCCGGGGCGAGGTGAAGAACGAGGAGAATATTTTCTACGTGACGCCAGATGTGACTTTAGCTTGTGTGAGGAAGAAAGAGAATAGGAGATGAGCCTCAGAAGACAGGCGAGTGTTTCTGGATCTCCGAGACAAAGACAGACAGGAAGTGGGGAGACACTCAGGAAGTCAGAGCGTCCGTCCCACACACAGAGGAACAGGAACCCTTTACTGGAAATACAAACTGTTACATTGTAACGTGTGATGGGGGATGTGATCTCCAGAGCTCCCAACTGTCCCGCATTCTGAGGGACGGTCCCTGATGTGGACTACAGTCCCGCCGTCCCCCTGATGTGGACTACAGTCCCGCCGTCCCTCCTTCCTCCTCACCTGTCCCTCATTTTGGTCTGATCTCTAGAATTGTATATAAAATGCACTTTTTATTTTTCATCCAATTTCCAAATTGCTGCATTTGTACAGAGCAATCCGGCAAGTATTCACAGAGCTTCACTTTTTCCACATTTTGTTATGTTACAGCCTCATTCCAAAATGGATCAAATTCATTATTTTCCTCAAAATTCTACAAACAATCCCCCATAGTGACAGCATGAGAGAAATTTGTACAATCCCATGTACACAAGTATCACAGGCTCCTCCCATGTACATAAGTATCACAGGCTCCTCCCATATACATAAGTATCACAGGCTCCTCCCATGTACATAAGTATCCCAGGCTCCTCCCATGTACATAAGGATCACAGGCTCCTCCCATGTACATAAGGATCACAGGCTCCTCCCATGTACATAAGTATCACAGGCTCCTCCCATGTATGCAAGTATCACAGGCTCCTCCCATGTACACAAGTATCACAGACTCCTCCCATGTACGCAAGTATCACAGCCTCCTCCCATGTACGCAAGTATCACAGGCTCCTCCCATGTACGCAAGTATCACAGGCTCCTCCCATGTATGCAAGTATCACAGACTCCTCCCATGTACATAAGTATCACAGGCTCCTCCCATGTATATAAGAATCACAGAATCCTCCCATGTACATAAGTATCACAGGCTCCTCCCATGTACATAAGTATCACAGGCTCCTCCCATGTACACAAGTATCACAGGCTCCTCCCATGTACACAAGTATCACAGGCTCCTCCCATGTACATAAGTATCACAGACTCCAAAATGTGGAAAAAGCGAAGCGCTGTGAATACTTATGTATATGGGAGGAACCTGTGATACTTATGTACATGGGAGGAGCCTGTGATACTTATGTACATGGGAGGAGCCTGTGATACTTATGTGCATGGGAGGAGCCTGTTATAATTATGTACATGGGAGGAGCCTGTGATACTTATGTACATGGGAGGAGCCTGGGATACTTATGTACATGGGAGGAGCCTGTGATACTTATGTACATGGGAGGAGCCTGTAAAACTTGTGTACATGGGAGGAGCCTGTGATACATTTGTACATGGGAGGAGCCTGTGATACTTGTGTACATGGGAGGAGCCTGTGATACTTGTGTACATGGGAGGAGCCTGTGATACTTATGTACATGGGAGGAGCCTGTGATACTTGTGTACATGGGAGGAACCTGTGATACTTATGTACATGGGAGGAGCCTGTGATACTTATGTACATGGGAGGAGCCTGTGATACTTATGTACATGGGAGGAGCCTGTGATACTTATGTGCATGGGAGGAGCCTGTTATAATTATGTACATGGGAGGAGCCTGTGATACTTATGTACATGGGAGGAGCCTGTAAAACTTGTGTACATGGGAGGAGCCTGTGATACATTTGTACATGGGAGGAGCCTGTGATACTTGTGTACATGGGAGGAGCCTGTGATACTTGTGTACATGGGAGGAGCCTGTGATACTTATGTACATGGGAGGAGCCTGTGATACTTGTGTACATGGGAGGAGCCTGTGATACTTGTGTACGTGGGAGGAGCCTGTGATACTTGTGTACATGGGAGGAGCCTGTGATACTTGTGTACGTGGGAGGAGCCTGTGATACTTGTGTACGTGGGAGGAGCCTGTGATACTTGTGTACATGGGAGGAGCCTGTGATACTTGTGTACGTGGGAGGATGAGCCCCATTAGGTCTCCATTGCAGCAGCAGATCAAAGCCAACAAGAAGTGAGTCCTGTCTCCGCCCCGGTATTATCGGCTGAGTTGCATCCGTTCACCTTGTGATAAGTGAGGGAAGTGGCGGGATGGTCCTGCGCTCTCCGGTGCCCCCCTCTGGTGAAGAGGCGCGGAGCGGTCGGGTGCCATTGTGTGTCCTCCTGATAGATGACGACTCCACATTCATTTCCAGGCTGCAGAAATTCAGCCACCATCTGCTCCTTCAGACGCCCAGAGAGGTGATCAACTTCTCACATAAAGACCTCTCTGGACGGGAGCCAAGAACTCCTCCTGGGGGGGGGGGGGGTCAGTCTCCCAAAGAGACCTGGCTGCATGTAAATCCTGCAATACAGAGCCTGGAAAAAGTATTCATACCCCTTAACATTTCTCACACTTTGTCATGTTACAACCAAAAAAACGTATTTTATTGGGATTTTATGTGATAGACCAACACAAAGTGTCACATAATTGTGAAGTGGAAGGAAAATGATAAATAATTTTTCAATTTTTTTTACAAATATGTGAAAAGTGTGTGGGGTACATTTGTATTGTATATATGTGAGAGGGGCATTTCTATTCAGCCCCCTTTACTCTGATACCCCTAACTAAAATCTAGAGCAACCAATTGCCTTCAGAAGTCACCTAATTAGTAAATAGATTCCACCTGTGTGTAATTTAATCTCAGTATAAATACAGCTGTTCTGTGAGGCCCTCAGAGGTTTGTTAGAGAACCTTAGTGCACAAACAGCATCATGAAGGCCAAGGAACACACCAGACAGGTCAGGGATAAAGTTGTGGAGAAGTATAAAGCAGGGTTAGGTTATAAAAAAAAATCTCCCAAGCTTTGAACATCTCACGGGGCTTCTGTTCAATCCATCATCCGAAAATGGAAAGAGTATGGGCACAACTGCAAACCTACCAAAACATGACCGTCCACCTAAACTGACCGGGCCGGGCAGGGAGAGCATTCATCAGAGAAGCAGCCAAGAGGTCCATGGTAACTCTGGAGGAGCTGCAGAGATCCACAGCTCAGGGGGGAGAATCTGTCCACAGGACAACTATTAGTGGTCTCTCCACAAATCTGCCCTTTATGGAAGAGTGACAAGAAGAAAGACATTGGAGAAAGAAAGACATAAGAAGTCCTGTTTGAAGTTTGTGAGAAGCCATGTGGGGGAGGGGACACAGCAAACATGTGGGGGAGGGGACACAGCAAACATGTGGAAGAAGGAGCTCTGGTCACATGACACCAAAATTTGACTTTTTTGCCTAAAAGCAAAACGCTATGTGTGGCGGAAAACTAACACAGCTCATCACCCTGAACACACCATCCCCACTGTGAAACATGGTGGTGGCAGCATCATGTGGTGGGGATGCTTTTCTTCAGCAGGGACAGGGAAGCTGGTCAGAGTTGATGGGAAGATGGATGGAGAGAAATACAGGACAATCTTAGAAGGAAACCTGTTATGCCGCGTACACACCATCACTTTATGTGATGAAAAAAAACGACACTTTCTGTGAAGTAAAAAATGACGTTTTTGAAACTTCAATTTTCAAAGATGAAGTTGCCTACACACCATCGTTTTCTCACAATGATCTTGCAAAGTGAGGTTACGTTCCACCACGTCTTACCATTGAAGCTTGCTTCATAAGTAGCTTCTGGGCATGCGTGGATGAAAAAACGTCTTAGAAAACAACGTTTTTTGCTACACACGGTCAATTTCTGTGAAGTAAAAAGTGCACTTTTGAAAAACCACACATAAAATTGAAGCATGCTTCAATTTTTTTTGGTCGTTTTTTACAAGACATAAAACGACGTTTTCCCCCACACACAGTCAATTAAAGTGACGTTTTTAAAAACGTCATTTTTTTTCATCACATAAAGTGATGGTGTGTATGCGGCATTAGGGTCTGCAAAAGACTTGAGACTATGGGGAGGTTCACCTTCCAGCAGGACAACGACCATATAGTACAGCCAGAGCTACAATGGAATGGTTTCGATCAAAGCTTATTCATGTGTTAGAATGGCCCAGTCACAGTCCAGACCTAAATCCCATTGAGAATCTGTGGCAAGACTTGAAAATTGCTGATCACAGACGCTCTCCATCCAATCTGACAGAGCTTGAGATATTTTACAGAGAAGAAGAATGGGCAGAAATGTCCCTCTCTAGATGTGCAAAGCTGGTAGAGACACCCCCAAAAAGACTTGTAGAGAAAGGGGGTTCTACAAAGTATTGACTCCGGGGGGCGCCATACAAATGCCCCCCCCCCCCCCACTTTTCACATATTTATTTGTATCATTTATCATTTTCCTTCCACTTCACAATGATGTGACAATTTTGTGTTGGTCCATCACATAAAATACCAACAAAATACATTTTATGTTTTTGGGTGTAACATGAGAGAATGTGGAGTATTTTAAGGGGTATGAATACTTTTTCCAGGCACTGTAAATGGAACAATATCATGAAAACAGAATAAAAAGTAGCTCTGTGTCACAAAGTTTCTGTGTCAGGAATGGAAATGTATTTTTTGTATCAAAAAGAAACTGAATGATGTAAATGTGGAAACAATGTATCAGAATTGGAATTTGTTTTCAAATCAAACACCTCCAAAGAAGAAGAAGAGTCTATGGAATTACTTACACTCTAATGTCCCCTCCCCCTCGTTCACACACTATTATATACATTTATATAGCTCTGACATATACCGCAGTGCTGTACAGAGAACTCTGAGCCAGTCACATCACTCTCTGTACCAGAGGAGCTTACACTCTAATGTCCCCTCCCCCACAGTCACATCAGTCTCTGTACCAGAGGAGCTTACACTCTAATGTCCCCTCCCCCACAGTCACATCAGTCTCTGTACCAGAGGAGCTTACACTCTAATGTCCCATTAGAGTCACACTATTATTTTTATTTCTATACATTTATACTAGGGCCGTCTTTAATGCAGGGCAAAAGGGGCTTCTGCCCCGGGCCCAATCATTGCTGTGGGGCCCAAAGCAGCTGCCCCTTTGAGCCTACACTGCCTTGAAATAGTGGACAAGTGGATTTGGAAGGGCCCAAGAAAATGTTTGCCCCCCCCCCCAGGGTCCAATCAGTATTAAAGACGGCCCTTATTTATACAGAACTACATCATATCTACCCTCTACATTATAGGGATGATGAGAGGGGGAGGTGTTCTGTAGTCCGGTCCTAGGGTGACAACACTGCTCCTCCATAGATACACTGCGGTAAGTGAGTCCAGTGGTGGTCGCCGCCCCCTCTCCTCAGCCACCCTCTCTATGACCTATGGATAGACTCATGCACTAATCTATCCATGGCCCGCCGCTGCCACCCCCTATTCAGGCGCCCGGCCCCTTTTTGGGCGTCAGACGCCTGAATTACAGCAGAGGGGGGGTGTTTTTAAAGCACCTGATTAGAGTCATAGGCTTTAATAGGCGTCAGAAAAGGTGACCTGTGAGCGTCATGCTTGGCGCTCGCAGGTCACTTAGGTGTGTTAGAACAGTGAATGAATCTTTGCTTTCCTAACACTGAACTGCCTCTCCGCCAATCAGGTGCCCGGGTCTGTCACCGTCACCAGGCACTGTGATTGGACCCCTGGCGGGGGGAGAGGATGGGAGGAGACGTATGGAGGACACCGCTCGCTGCCGTCACCCGCTGCCCCACCGAGACAGGATAAGTGCCGGGCAGACGGCGAGCGAGTGGGGGGGTCACACTGGCAGCATTCGATGGGCACAGTGTCAGAATTTCATGGGCACAGTGGCAGCGTTTGATAGCATAGTGGCTGCGTTTGATGGCACAGTGGCTGCGTTTGATGGGCATATTGGCTGCATTTTATGGCACAGTGGCAGAATTTGATGGCACAGTGGCAGCATTTGATGGGCACAGTGGTTGCATTTGATGGGCACAGTGGCTGCGTTTCATGGGCACAGTGGCAGCATTTGAAGGGTACAATGGCAGCATTTGATGGCAGATGCAGCGTTTGAAGGGCACAGTCTGCGTTTGATGGGCACAGTGGCTGCATTTGATGGGCACAATGGCAGCATTTGATGGCACAGTGACTGCATTTGATGGGCACAGTGGCTGCATTTGATGGGCACAGTGGCAGCATTTGATGGGCACAGTGGCAGCGTTTGATGGGCACAATGGCAGCGTTTGATGGGCACAATGGCAGCGTTTGATGGGCACAATGGCAGCGTTTGATGGGCACAATGGCAGCATTTGATGGCACAGTGGCAGCATTTGATGGGCAGAGTGGCAGCATTTGATGGGCACAATGGTAGCGTTTGATGGGCACAATGGCAGCGTTTGATGGGCACAATGGTAGCGTTTGATGGGCACAATGGCAGCGTTTGATGGGCACAATGGCTGCATTTGATGGGCACAATGGCAGCGTTTGATGGGCACAATGGCAGCGTTTGATTGGCACAGTGGCTGCATTTGATGGGCACAGTGGCTGCATCAGATGGGCACAGTGGCTGCATCAGATGGGCACAGTGGCAGCGTTTATTACATTTTTTCAGTTTGTTTATGCTGATGACAATTGTTGAGTATCTTCTGGAGGTCCCATTGTAGCCGCACCTCGGATCTCATATCTCAGGTCTCTGTGGACAGTTGCACTGTTTTCCAACAAGGAGCACAATCCTGAACTGTCCTCCTGTCTATGACACCAGAAGGTCTGACACCTCTTCACTGGCTGCATGCTTGTTTCTGGTCATCAACTGAAAAAGTATTGGAGCCAGAGAAAGCCAATCAAGTAGCAGAATGTTATAAGTGACGATTTCCTCTAATACCTCCCAGTGCAAGAAATCTTCTGTCTGATAGGAAAATGAAAGCAACTTCAAGAAGTAAAAGGCGGTGTGAGAGTTTCTATCACAATGTGGCTGTGAATTTCCCTTCCTGAGACGCTGATCTGTCCGGGGACTTCACACCGTGTCACTTTATAGACGGGGAGATTTTATACCGATCGAAAGCGAATGAGATCGAAAAACACCCGGAAGAGCTCCGATACAGAAATCAGCTCCACTGTGTTATCCCTCTTTTATCTCTCCTTCTATTTATCCCTCCCTCATCCTTTCTTTTTCCTTCTATCTCCTCCTCCTCATCTCTCTATTCCTCTCCCTCCCTCATCCCTCCTTCTCTCTCCTCCTCGCCTTTCTATTCTTCTGCCTCCCTCATCCCTCCTTCTCTCTCCTTCCTTCCTTCCTTCCTTCCATCTCCTCCTCTCCTCTTTATTCCTATGCCTCATCCCCCCTTCTCTCTCCTTCCTTGTGTCTCCCTCTCTATTCCTATCCCTCCCTCATCCTTCCTTCTCTCTCCTTCCTTCCGTCTCCCCCTCTCACCTCTCTATTCCTATCCCTCCCTCCTTCTCTCTCCTTCCTTCCTTCCTTCCGTCTCCCCCTCTCACCTCTCTATTCCTATCCCTCCCTCATCTCCCCTTCTCTCTCCTTCCTTCCGTCTCCCCCTCTCACCTCTCTATTCCTATCCCTCCCTCCTTCTCTCTCCTTCCTTCCTTCCGTCTCCCCCTCTCACCTCTCTATTCCTATCCCTCCCTCATCTCCCCTTCTCTCTCCTTCCTTCCGTCTCCCCCTCTCACCTCTCTATTCCTATCCCTCCCTCATCTCCCCTTCTCTCTCCTTCCTTCCGTCTCCCCCTCTCACCTCTCTATTCCTATCCCTCCCTCATCTCCCCTTCTCTCTCCTTCCTTCCGTCTCCCCCTCTCACCTCTCTATTCCTATCCCTCCCTCATCTCCCCTTCTCTCTCCTTCCTTCCGTCTCCCCCTCTCACCTCTCTATTCCTATCCCTCCCTCATCTCCCCTTCTCTCTCCTTCCTTCCGTCTCCCCCTCTCACCTCTCTATTCCTATCCCTCCCTCATCCTCCCTTCTCTCATACAGACAAATAACGGTGGGCGGGATATTCTCTCGTTCTCGCCCCAGTCTCACCACGCATGGCGATTTGCAGGCGTGATGTGTGCCCGGGACGCGGCGCAACACTGATCCCGGAAAAAAGCCGATAAGCGCAGCTTTTTACTCATGTAATTGACTGTGTCCAATCATAGATGATCACACGTAAAGAAGGAAGTGCCAGTAATCGAGAAAATTTGAAAATTTGTCAATTCGGAAATTTTAAAAATTCTGAATTTTCAAATTTCCGAATTTTCAAATTTCCGAAAAAAAAAAAATCGGAAATATTTCTGAATTATCAAATTTTCGAATTAGATTTTTTTTTTTTTCTGAAATTTTAAAATTCTGAAATTTTAAAATTTTAAAAACCTGAGAATCCGAAAATAAGAAAGAAAACCTGAAAGGTTGCGAATTCGTAAATTCGTAGCTACGTAAATTAGAAAAAGCGAAAATTTGTAAATTTGAAAATCCAAGTAATTTTTTTTTTTTTACCAAAAATATGTAACAAAATACGTATCGGCCTGAACTGATGGAAGATATTGTTTTTTTTTTAACCTTCTTTGGGGATATTTATTATAGGAAAAAAATATTGTTTTGTTTTAAAAAATTTTGTTTTGTTTGTTTATAGCGGAAAAATATAAAAAAAATATAAATATAAAAAAACGCAGAGGTGATCAAATATCTAAAGAAAGCTCTATTTGTGGGGGAAAAAAAGGACGTCAATTTTGTTTGGGTACAGCATTGCACGACCGCGCAATTGTCGGTTAAAGCGACGCAGTGCCCGATCGTTAAGGGGGAAAATCCTTCCGGTCTGTAAAGCGGTTAAATAATTGAATGAACATTTCCCAAGAGTGGTGATTCCATACTTTTTGCCAGGGGGTTGTAGCACCTCCTATGTGAACAATGTCTTGGGCCCATCATTACACTTGGTTCATTTTTAATATAACGTTGTATCTTCTTCTTCCATGACAAAGTACACAGACCAGGGGGCAGATTCACGTACATCGGCGCATATTTCGGCCGGGCGTAGCGTATCTAAGATACACTACGCCGCCGTAACTTATGTTTTTTTCCCCGAATCCTTAAAGAATTTGCGCCGTAGGTTACGGCGGCGTAGTGTATCCTTGGCGGCGTAAGGGCACGCAATTCAATTCGATGTGATGGGGGAGTGATTTATGTAAATACGTCGTGACCCGACGTAAACAAATTTTTTTTGAACGGCGCATGCGCCGTCCGTGGGGGTATCCCAGTGCGCATGCTCGAAATTAAACCGGAACAAGCCAATGCTTGCGACGGTGACGTCATTCTACGCAAATCCCTATTCGCGAACGACTTACGCAAACGACGTAAAAAATTCAAAATGCGAGGCGGGAACGACGGCCATACTTAACATTGAGTGCGCCTCATAGCAGGGGTAACTATACGCCGGAAAAAGCCGAACGCAAACAACATAAAAAAATGTGCCGGCCGGACGTACGTTCGTGGATTGCCGTAACTAGCTAATGTACATACTTGACGCGGAATTCGAAGGAAACGCCACCTAGCGGCCGCCGGAAAAATGCACCCAAGATTTGACGGCGTACTAAGATGTACGCCTGTCGGATCAATCCCAGATGCCGTCGTATCTTGTTTTGTGGATACAAAACAAAGATACGACGCGGGAAGTTTGAAATTACGCGGCGTATCAATAGATATGCTGACGTAATTCTTTTGTGGATCTGCCCCCAGATTATTATTATTATTATACAGGATTTATACATCGCCGACAGTTTGCGCAGCACTTTACAACATGAGGACAGACCGTATAATACAGGGGAAATCAGATGTAGTGGAGAATATATATTGTGGCGGGGGCGCGGGGGTGCGGCGGGTGCGGCGGGTGCGGGGGTGAAGAAGAAGAACTGACTCTGCAGAGAGGAAAGTGACGGAAGACATAAATACGGGATGTGCTGATTCTACCGGTTTTCACTCCCTTGTTGCTGCAGTCCTGACTACGATCTGCAGGACCAGACCGACCGGTTCCTTTACAGGCAATAACATCGGGAGTGTATCCAAAATGTGATTTCCATGATGTATTCAGCCAGAGAATAGCGAGAGAAAACTGGGGCTCCTTTCCAGCGTTCTGCGATATGAGCCACACCTGTACTACGTGACCGTAAAGGGGAACGCCGACCACACGGGCGCACGGCCAGTCAACGCCTTTTATATAGAAATCCACATAGTCCAGTGATCTCCCCAGAGAAGAAAGGTGACAACACTTTACACAGACTGGGCCAGATTCATGTAGATCAGCGGATCTTTAGATCCGCTAGATCTACCTGTTTTACGATCCGCCGGTGCAATTTAGCGAGGCTATAGTGCATGATTCATAAAGCACTTACCTCGCAAATTGCACCGTCGGATCGTAACTCCCCCCGGCGGAATGCAAATTCCGCGGCTAGGGGGAGTGTACAATTTAAATCAGGCGCGTTCCCGCGCCGATTTAACTGCGCATGCGCCGCCGGCGAAAAAGCCCAGCGCGCATGCTCCAAATGACGTCGCTAGGACGTCATTGTTTTCGGCGGCTAGGTTACTTACGGCCATCCGTATTCCCGACGTACTTACGCAAACGACGTAACAAATTTAAAACTCGGCGCGGGAACGTCGACCATACTTAACATTAGCTACCCCTCATATTAGCAGGGGTAGCTATCCGCCGGAAAAAGCCGAACGCAAACGACGTTGAAAAAGAGCGACGGGCGGGCGTACGGACGTGAATCGGCGGTTCTCCTCATTTGCATATGTGACGTGTAAAAAAAAGCGACGACACCTAGCGGCCGGCGGGAGATTACAGCCTAAGATTCGACTGGTGTAAGTCACTTACACCAGTCCGATCTAAGGGAGATCTATGCGGAACTGATTCTTATGAATCAGTCGCATAGATCCAACCGTGGGATCTCACAGATCCGACCGTCGGCTCTCACAGATACGACGGCGGATCAGGAGATCCGCCGTCGTATCTCTTGATGAATCTGCCCCCCTGTGTGCCACTGCCCCGCCTCCTGATTCAGGAATTAAAGCGGAACTCCATGCTCTGTTTTGCGTTTTTCTTCCCCATGTCCTGTATTTTTTTTTAAGTCAGTCTCTGCTTACCCTCTACACACTCTAGACAGTGTGGAGTATAAAAGTTGTGTAGAATAAAAATGTGTGTAGATATATATATGTCTATGTATGTGTATTAAAATTTTTGATGCAATACTTTGTAGCGGGCTCATTCCTGCGCTCCAACTAGTGGCGGCGGCAAGCAGCAAGTGAGCTTACCCCCCATCGCCCAGTCCAAAAAAAAACCTGGTCTTCTTGCCACCTAGCAACACCCCTGCGCACACAGTGTGAACCCAGCCCTTAAAGCGGAGGTTCACCCCTAAATTACACATTTTCCCCCTAGCTTCCTGCTCGTTTTGTCTAGGGGAATCGGCTAGTTGTGTTAAAATATGAGCCGTACTTACCGTTTACGCGATGCATCTTCTCCGCCACTTCCGGGTATGGGCTGCGGGACTGGGCGTTCCTTCTTGATTGACAGTCTTCCGACGGTCGCATCCAACGCGTCACGATTTTCCGAAAGAAGCCGAACGTCGGTGCGCAGGCGCAGTATAGAGCCGCACTGACGTTCGGCTTCTTTCAGGCTACTTGTGACGCGATGGATGCGACCGTCGGAAGCCTCTCGGAAGAATGTCAATCAAGAAGGAACGCCCGCTCCCGAAGACCCATACCCGGAAGTGGCGGAGAAGATGCATCTCGAAAACGGTAAGTACGGATCATATTTTAACACAACTAGCCGATTCCCCTAGACAAAATGAGCATGAAGGGGATTGTTTGAAAAAATGTTCTTATGGGTGAACTCCCGCTTTAAAGTTCATGTGCGTGTAAAGGCAGGTGTCCCAATACTTTTGACACAGATGTATATACACACACACAAACATACATTATAGGGGGGGTCACTCCACCCAAAACTGGAGGGTACTGGAATATCTTCTAACTCTGCGCACCGGACCCTCCCCGCTGGATCTGTGATTTATTTTATATATTTCAGTGAATAGAGCAGAAGGCATGGCAACACCCCGACCTCCCCAGTGGGCAGGAACAGATGGCGGGCAGATCTCATTGCCGACATCCCTAAGAGATACCAGCAGGTGGCGCAACTCTCCAGACTCCACCTACAAATGGAATATCACTTTTGGGTGAACTCGCCCTACAAAAAAGGGAATCGGCCTGCGAGAAAAAAAAACTAAAAATCTTGGACATGCAGCCGATCACCAATCAGGTGAAGAACCGGCTTCTGCCCCAATTCAGAGCAATTCTGAGTCTTGGCAGCACAATTTCAAGCAAGGACATCATTATAGGTATAAACACATTGGGGTAGATTCAGAGAGCAATTACGCCGGCGTATCCATAGATACGCCGCGTAATTGCTAAGCTGCGCCGGCGTATCTACTTTCTGTATTCAGAAAGCTAGATACGCCGACTTTAGCCTAAGATACGACTGGTGTAAGTCTCTTACGCCGTCGTATCTTAGGGTGCATTCTGACGCTGGCCGCTAGGTGGCGCTCCCATAGTTGTCAGCGTAGAGTATGCAAATTACATACTTACGCCGATTCACGAACGTACGTGCGCCCGGCGGTAGTTTTTTACGTCGTTTGCGTAAGTCGTTTTCGTCGTTACGTTGCTCCTGCTATTAGGAGGCGCAGCCAAGGTTAAGTATGGACGTCGTTCCCGCGTCGCGATTTGAAAATTTTACATTGTTTGCGTAAGTCGTCCGTGAATGGCGCTGGACGCCATTTACGTTCACGTCGAAACCAATGACGTCCTTGCGACGTCATTTACCGCAATGCACGATGGGAAATTTTAGGGACGGCGCATGCGCAGTACGTTCCTAGTTTAAATGATCCACGCCCCCTACCGGATCATTTGAATTACGTGCGCTTACGCCGGCCCCTTTTACGCTACGCCGCCGCAAATTACGGAGCAAGTGCTTTCTGAATACAGCACTTGCTCCTGTAAGTTTGCGGAGGCGCAGCGTAAATACACTACGCTGCGCCGCCGTAACTTTAGGCGGAGATACCTGACTCTACCCCATTTGCTCAGCAATAAAAGCGACCAGTGCTGGGAGAAGTCTATCGCACCCAAGAGGAAAAGGCCAAAGTGCGCCCCCTGCCCAGCGAAATCTGAACTACATCAGCAGTTGAAGGTTGCAGATCCTGCCCCTTCCCCCCCCCCCCTCTCCTTCTGAAGAACCCAAAGCAGCTGCGTCTTCTGTGTACCCTCAGAGCCTTGTAAAAAATATATATATATTTTTTTAGTTAAATAAATCTTTTGTATATTTCAGTACAAATGCAAGCCTTGATTTTAATCCCCCTCTACAATGTACCCCATAGGCATCCCCCAGCGCTGGCCTGACATCTGCTGTGTGTAATGGCAGCTCTGTAGACGCCTGCACCTGGATAAATGTTCCGATCACATCTCACAGGTAAACGATACGCCACACCTCGTTAGTGATCTTACACAGCAAAGGTCTAGTGGGATTCAAAATCCCATCCCCCCCCCTCTCCATTCCTGGAGCCTATTGCATCAGAGGAGGTTTCATCACCTGTGTTCTTGTAACCAGCTGTTACTGCGGGAGGGGGGCAGCCAGCTCTCTACGGGGGCAGCCAGCTCTCTACGGGGGCAGGAAGGGCCTCCAAATCATCTTTTATGTTATTCTGCAATACGGAATGTATAGTGCTCAAATCTTTTGGGGGGGGGGGGGGCGCAACAAACTGAAACAAAATAAATTGTAGCCCCTGTGCCCCATCCTATGCAGCCCCTGAGCCCCATCCTATGCAGCCCCTGAGCCTCATCCTACGCAGCCCCTGAGCCCCATCCTACGCAGCCCCTGAGCCCCATCCTATGCAGCCCCTGTGCCCCATCCTATGCAGCCCCGGTGCCGCATCCTATGCAGCTTCTGCGCCCCATCCTATGCAGCCCCTGTGCCCCATCCTATGCAGCCCCTGTGCCCCATCCTATGCAGCCCCTGAGCCCCATCCTATGCAGCCCCATCCTATGCAGCCCCTGCGCCCCATCCTATGCAGCCCCTGCGCCCCATCCTATGCAGCCCCTGCGCCCCATCCTATGCAGCCCCTGAGCCCCATCCTATGCAGCCCCTGAGCCCCATCCTATGCAGCTTCTGCGCCCCATCCTATGCAGCCCCTGCGCCCCATCCTATGCAGCCCCTGCGCCCCATCCTATGCAGCCCCTGCGCCCCATCCTATGCAGCCCCTGAGCCCCATCCTATGCAGCCCCATCCTATGCAGCCCCTGAGCCCCATCCTATGCAGCCCCTGCGCCCCATCCTATGCAGCCCCTGCGCCCCATCCTATGCAGCCCCTGCGCCCCATCCTATGCAGCCCCTGAGCCCCATCCTATGCAGCCCCTGCGCCCCATCCTATGCAGCCCCTGCGCCCCATCCTATGCAGCCCCTGCGCCCCATCCTATGCAGCTTCCCCCCAAAAATTGAGCACCAACCGCCACTGCCCCTAACAGATGAAAAAAAAAAAAAGCTCAATGGTATCAGTGGGAACATCTCTGAAAGGCAGAAATTGCTCATTGTCCAAGGAACCTCTAGCAACCTCTGGAGGAAACCTGGTTGAGAAACCCCGGGGATGAGGGAAGATTCCTTCCTAAATAAAAACAAATTGCAGTATCATACATCTTGTGTCACCACCTGGATGGATGGAACCAAAACAGATTACAGAAAAAAATTTCCTGGCCAAAAGATCAATCTGGTAAAACATTTTCACTGGTCTGCTGACTTCATCCATAGACCTCATCCCTAGACCTCATCCCTAGACCTCATCCCTAGACCTCATCCCTAGACCTCATCCCTGGACCTCATCCCTGGACCTCATCCACAGACCTCATCCCTGGACCTCATCCACAGACCTCATCCCTGGACCTCATCCCTAGACCTCATCCACAGACCTCATCCACAGACCTCATCCCTAGACCTCATCCACAGACCTCATCCCTAGACCTCATCCACAGACCTCATCCCTAGACCTCATCCACAGACCTCATCCCTAGACCTCATCCACAGACCTCATCCCTAGACCTCATCCACAGACCTCATCCACAGACCTTATCCACAGACCTCATCCACAGACCTCATCCACAGACCTCCACAGACCTCATCCACAGACCTCACCCCTAGACCTCACCCCTAGACCTCATCCCTAGACCTCATCCCTAGAGCTCACCCCTAGACCTCCTCCACAGACCTCCTCCCTAGACCTCCTCCACAGACCTCCTCCACAGACCTCCTCCACAGACCTCGTCCCTAGATCTCATCCCTAGACATGGCAACCAGTCCTCCCTACCTACTCCCAACACTCACGTTCAGAAGGAGGCCACTTGCCCCCCCCCCCCCCCCCCTGCAGGATGTATGCCTTTCCCTGATCAGGCACACCTGGGCTCATCAGCTGGCCTGGGTGTGAGCTGATCATGTGACCAGGGAAATCCTGAAACCCTGACCTGATGGGAACAGAATTGTCTGCAGGATCTGCACTGTCTATCAGGTACCTGTCATGTATTTGCACTCTTTATTTAGGAAGAATATTGTATTTTGCCAATAAGATACATTGTTGTTATAAATGTATTACATGGAAACACAAATAACAACAAAGTAGCAACAAGACATACCTGATAGACTGAGCTGGGGGGGGCAGGCATGATTCCAGCATGGAGATAGTGGTAGTATCTCTACACCTGGAGGTTGTCCATGCTAGTACATGGGGGAGAACACAAATATATTGATCTATCTATATATATATATATATTGATTTAGTAAATCCAATAAACCAGAGCAAGGGTAGATGATCAGTGCGGTTGCATTGCAGGCCCCAGTGCACACAGGGAGGCCCATGCTTATCATTTGTGATTGCTTAGGGCCCATTCACACCTCAAACTGTGCGTTTACTGCATGCGCAGTGATGTGTATTTGACGCCCTGTAAGATTTGGCTGCTGAATGACCGGGCCAGTTTTTGCGATTCTGCACCGCAACGCTATAACTGACAATTGCGCGGTCGTGCGACGTGGCTCCCAAACAAAATTGACGTCCTTTTTTTCCCCACAAATAGAGCTTTCTTTTAGTGGTATTTGATCACCTCTGCGGTCTAATTTTTTTGCGCTGTAAACAAAAACAGAGCGACAGTTTTTAAAAAAAACACAATATTTTGTACTTTTTGCTATAATAAATATCCCCCAATTTTTTTTTTTTAAAAGCTAATTTTTTCCTCAGCTTAGGCCGATACGTATTCTTCTGCATATTTTTGGTAATAAAAATGAATGGGTTGAAATCTCGCAGCACAGAACTGCATGTGAATCGCAAAGGAACAAGCTGCGTGAATGGGCCCTGCTATGGCCACTTCCATCCTCTTTGGGCTTTTATGTGCACTGCGTTTACATGCATTTGCGTTTCTGTGCAGGAAAATGCAGCTTGCTCTGCGATAGTGTGTACTCTGCCCATAGGATAACCTGGATTTTGGACTGTTTATGCAGTTGCAGGGCCGGTGATCGGAGGCCTATCTATTGAAAATGGTGCCTATGGCAAGCACTGAAACTGCGCCCCAAAACATTTGAAAGCTTTCAGATAACCAGGGATAGAGAGGGACACAGTGCGACGAGGAGAGAGAGGCACACTGGGGACCACTGGTGCTGAAAATTTTGGGGGGGCACAAACAAACTGAAAAAAAAATTGCAGCCACTGTGCCAATCAAACGCAGCCACTGTGCCATTAATGGCCAGTCATCGGCCGTCATGGGGGCACCTGTCACTCCCCTCCCCAGGGCAATTGCTGTGCCGGCGCCGCGCTTCAGCAGGCTGGCCGCGATGCCGGGAGCTACATTAGTTGCGGGAGGCGGCCACAGGAGGACAGGTGGGGTTTTTTCTGTGCGGGGGGTAGCTTTTAACCGCACCCCCCTCCCCATGGCACTTGCCATGGCTGCCATACCCTAGATACCCCACTGCCGGTGATCTGACGATTTAGGGCCAGATTCACAGCCGAGATACGCCGTCGTATCTCTCAGAGTATCTATGCGGCTGATTCATAGAATCAGTTACACATAGATAGCTCTAAGATCCGACAGGTGTAATTGTTTTACACTGTCGGATCTTAAGATGCAATACCGCGGCCGCCGCTGGGGGGAGTTTGCGTCGTAAACCAGCGTCGGGTATGCAAATTAGGAGTTACGGCAAACCATGACGGTTTTTCGCGTTCGCTACGTCGCTGCTAGTCCAGTTTCCCGCCGCAAAGTTAGTCGTCGTTTTGGGTGCCCTAACTTTACACAGCACACGTATGTGCTGTATAAAGTATGGCCGTCGTTCCCGCGTCGAAATCAAAAAATTCACGTCGTTTGCATAAGACCGGGAATACGGAATTGCGCTACGCACGTCGCCGTTCGAAAAAATGACGTCAGTTCGCGCAAAGCACGGCGGGAATTTCGAAACGGACTATGCGCAGTAGGTCCGGCGCGGGAGCGCGCCTAATTTAAATGGCACACACCCCTTTAAATTACGCGGGCTTACGCCGGAGGCCGCCAGCGTAGGTTTTCATTGCAAGTGCTTTGTGAATCAGGCACTTGCGATGAAAACTTGCGGCGGTGTAACGTATCTACGATACGTTACGCCGCCGCAGTTCTATGTGAATCTGGCCCATGGTTCCTCCTATCGATATGGTTCCAGTCTTGACTGCACAGGCGCAATCCTTGCCTACGGAAATCATCGAAACCTCCAGGGCGACGTGGTATTTGAGGTAAGTGGCTCGCTGCGTTAGTTTGGACTCCTGGCTCTTTTTTTAACCTACTCCAATCCACGGGGATGATAAGGAATGAGCCTGGATGCCGCCGGAGGTTCAGAGATTTCCGTGGGCTTCGTCTGCGCAGTCAGGCAGGGAACCATCTCGATAGGGAAACTAGATCAACAAGACACCGGCAAAAATGCATCCCACTGCGTCTGCTGTAAATGTATCTTATTCTATCTAGCTGATGGTACGCTGATGTTCAATACTTATGATGCGTTTCTAGTTGGCCAGTCACATTCATGCTGCGTTTGTGTCTTTTGGTTCTTATAAGATGCAATATTTTACCTAAAAATATAATTGTATTACATAAAGGGGCTGCTGCGAGATTTGAGGGCCACACATGCCTCATGAAGGGCTCCTGAGTGGCCCTGAGACTTTGTAATTTACTGCTGTCATGTGATCATTGTAATACATTTTTGGATACTACATTAAATCTCCAAGGAGTTCTGGTGATGTACCCCCCCTTCTCCTCCACTCAGTCCAGACCCCTCCTCCGCTCAGTCCAGATCGCCTTCCTCAGTATTGACCCCCCTCCACTAAGTATAGACCCCCCTTCCTCAGTCCAGACCCCTCTCTACTAAGTATAGACCCCCCTTCCTCAGTCCAGACCCCTCTCTACTAAGTACAGACCCCCATCCCTCAGTCCAGACCCCCACCCCCCTCAACTCAGTCCAGACCCCCCTTCCCTCAGTATAGACCCCTCCTCCACTCAGTCCAGACCTCCCCCTCCACTAAGTATAGACCCCCTTCTTCAGTCCAGACCCCCCTCAGTCCAGACCCCCCTCCTCCTACTCATTCCAGACCCCTCCTACTACTCAGTCCAGACCCCCTCCTCCACTCAGTCCAGACCCCTCCTCCACTCAGTCCAGACCCCTCCTCCACTCAGTCCAGACCCCTCCTCCACTCAGTCCAGACCCCTCCTCCACTCAGTCCAGACCCCTCCTCCACTTAGTCCAGACCCCCCTCCTCCATTCATTCCAGACCCCCCTCCTCCACTTATTCCAGACCCCCCTCCTCCACTCACTCCAGACCCCCCTCCTCCCACTCATTCCTGACCCCCTCCTCCCACTCATTCCAGACCCCCTCCTCCCACTCATTCCAGACCCCCCTCCTCCCACTCACTCCAGACCCCCTCCTCCCACTCATTCCATACCCCCCTCCTCCCACTCATTCCAGACCCCCCTCCTCCACTCACTCCAGACCCCCCTCCTCCCACTCATTCCAGACCCCCTCCTCTCACTCATTCCAGAACGCCTTCCTCAGTATTGACCCCCCTCCACTAAGTATAGACCCCCCTTCCTCAGTACAGATCCCCCTCTCCATTAAGTATATACCCCCCCATCCCTCAGTCCAGACCCCTCTCTACTAAGTACAGACCCCCATCCCTCAGTCCAGACCCCCACCCCCCTCAACTCAGTCCAGACCCCCTTCCCTCACTATAGAGCCCCCTTCCTCAGTCCAAACCCCCCCTCAGTCCTGACCTCCCTCTCTACTAAGTACAGGCGCCCTCCCTCAGTCCAGACCCCACCCCCTCAACTCAGTCCAGACCCCGTTCCCTCACTATAGAGCCCCCTTCCTCAGTCCAAACCCCCCCTCAGTCCTGACCCCCCTCTCTACTAAGTACAGGCGCCCTCCCTCAGTCCAGACCCCACCCCCTCAACTCAGTCCAGACACCCCTTCCCTCTGTATAGACCGCCCTCCCCACTAAGTATAGACCCCTCCTCCACTCAGTCCAGACCCCCACCTCCACTCAGTCCAGACCCCCACCTCCACTCAGTCCAGACCCCCACCTCCACTCAGTCCAGACCCCCTCCTCCACTCAGTCCAGACCCCCTCCTCCACTCAGACCAGACCGCCTCCCTCAGTATTGACCCCCCTCTACTAAGTATAGACACCCCTTCCTCAGTACAGATCCCCCTCTCCACTAAGTATATACCCCCCATCCCTCAGTCCAGACCCCTCTCTACTAAGTACAGACCTCCTCCCTCAGTCCACCCCCCCACCCCCCTCAACTCAGTCCAGACCCCCCTTCCCTCAGTAAAGACCCCTCCTCTACTCAGTCCAGACCTCCCCCTCCACTAAGAATAGACCCCCTTCCTCAGTCCAGACCCCCCCCCCTCAGTCCAGACCCCTCTCCTCCACTCATTCCAGACCCCTCCTCCCACTCATTCCAGACCCCTCTCCTCCACTCATTCCAGACCCCCCTCCTCCACTCATTCCAGACCCCTCCTCCCACTCATTCCAGACCCCTCCATTCACTCATTCCAGACCCCCTCCTCCCACTCATTCCAGACCCCTTCCTCCCACTCATTCCAGACCCCCTCCTCCCACTCATTTTAGACCCCTCCCCCCACTCATTCCAGACCCTCTCCTCCCACTCATTTTAGACCCCCTCCTCCCACTCATTTTAGACCCCCTCCTCCCACTCATTCCTGACCCCCCTCCTCCCACTCATTCCTGACCCCCTCCTCCCTCCTCCCACTCATTCCTGACCCCCTCCTCCCACTCATTCCTGACCCCCTCCTCCCACTCATTCCAGACCCCCTCCTCCCACTTTGTCCAGACCCCCTCCTCCCCTCAGTCCAGACCCCCTCCTTCCCTCAGTCCAGACCCCCTCCTTCCCTCAGTCCAGACCCCCTCCTTCCCTCAGTCCAGACCCCCTCCTTCCCTCAGTCCAGACCCCCTCCTCCCACTTTGTCCAGACCCCCTCCTCCCACTTTGTCCAGACCCCCTCCTCCCACTTTGTCCAGACCCCCTCCTCCCACTTTGTCCAGACCCCCTCCTGCACTGATTTCAGACCCCCTCCTGCACTGGTTCCAGACCCCCTCCTGCACTGGTTCCAGACCCCCTCCGACCACTGACTCCAGACCCCCTCCGACCACTGATTCCAGACCCCCTCCGACCACTGATTCCAGACCCCCTCCGACCACTGATTCCAGACCCCCTCCGACCACTGACTCCAGACCCCCTCCGACCACTGATTCCAGACCCCCTCCTCCACTGATTCCAGACCCCCCTCCGACCACTGATTCCAGACCCCTCCTCCCCCTCAGTCCAGACCCCTCCTCCCCCTCAGTCCAGACCCCTCCTCCCACTCAATCCAGACCCCCTTCCTCAGTATAGACCCCCTTCCCTCAGTCCTGACCCCCCCTCTTCACTAAGTCCAGACCCCTCCTACACACAGTCAATATCTCGCCTCCCTCTACAAAAAAAAAAAAAAAAATTGTCAGAAAAATAATTATTAAATGGAGGAGAATAAGGAGTTAATTAAGGCTGATTAGAGTAAATTAAGTGTTAATAAAGGGTTAAAAAGAGGAACATTTAATTAAAAAAAAGGGGAAGAGGAACTGCAGTCTGCTCACATAATTTGTATTAAAAACATCTTTGCCATTCTGAAGCTTCCCTTCAACCACTTTGCATATTATTTTATATATACTGTGATTCTGTACTTGCCAAATATGCTGCAGAAATCTCCCTCCACTGAGTCTGGCTGCCGCCATTTTAAAAGTGGTTGTAAACCCTGTATAACCACTTGTACCTACAGGTAAGCCTAACGCTTACCTGTAGGTACCGCAAATTCACCGTATCCGCGTGTGCCGACGTCAGTGGTTGATGTGTCACTGTCACCTCTGCAGAGTGACACATAGAAAAAAATCTTCCTTCTAGTCCTCTGTTCTGGTAAGTACCTTCCGTGATTGCAGGAACTGTGCAGTGTGAACTAGACACGTGCAGTGCCGAAAAAATAGTTTGTTTTCGTTTCATTGATTACATTTTTTATTTTTTAGTTTTTTTTTTTAGTTATTTGTTATGATTGAAAATAACAATTTTGTAAATTTGAAAATTTGTTAATTAAAAAATTGTAAAAAAAAAATTACATTCGAAAATTCAAAAAATTTGTGAATTTGAAAAATCAAAAAATTTGGAAAATTTGAAAATTAGAACATTTTAAATAAAAAAATGTGCTATATTTGAAAATTAGAAAATTAGAAAATTAGAACATTTTAAGTTAGAAAATGTAAAAATTTGCTAAATTAGAAAATTTAAAAATTTGCAAATTCAGAAATTAGAAAACTTGAAAATCCGAAAATAAGAAAGAAAAGCTGAAAATTTGAAAGATCAAAAATCAGAAAATTCTAAATAATAACGAATTAATGACTAATTATTAATAACCCAATAAATTATAGGTATTGGAATTTCCCTTCAAATGTGGCTGTTGGTCAACATAACAAATACGAATTTATCGAATTTCGAATTTTTTCATTTCCAATTTTCGAAAATCCAAAAATTCGAAAATCTGAAAAAGAAGAAAGAAAATCAGTAAAATTTTAAATAACAACTAACTAATAATAACTATTAATTTCTAGGTGAAATCTCCTTTCAAATTTGTCTGTTAGTGAATGTAACGAATACAAATGTTATCTGAAGTTACGAATTATCCAAAATAACGAATGCTGCATCTAAAAAAAATGGAACGGAATGAATTATTATTAATTATAATAATAATAATAATAATAATAATAATAATAATAAAGAAAAGTTTTTATTATTGTCATTGATTTTTATAAATTTGTTACGTTCCATTCGTTTAGATACAGCGGGCCAGATTCACAGTAGAAATACGCCGGCGTATCTACTGATACTCCGGCGTATTTTCAAATTTGCCGCGTCGTATCTTTAGTTTAAATCCTCAAACTAAGATACGACGGCTTTTGGCTTAGATCCGACAGGCGTACAGCTTCGTACCCCTTTTCGGATCGTAGGTGTAATACTTCGGCGCCCGCTGGGTGGAGTTCGCGCCGTTTTCCGCGTTGGGTATGCTAATTAGCTGTTTACGGCGATCCACGAAGGTACGCGCGTTCGTCGCATTCTCTTACGTCGTCGCTAGTCGGCTTTTCCCGGCGTAAAGTTACAGTTGCTATTTCGTGGCTTATATTTAGACTGCCCATGTTAAAGTATGGCCGTCGTTCCAGCGTCCAATTTTTTTTTTTTTTTTTGCGTAAGTCGTCCGTGAATAGGAAAGGACGTAACGCACGTCGCCGTTCAAAAGATTATGTCGGTGCGACATCATTTCGCGCAAAGCACGGCGGGAAATTTCCAAACGGAGCATGCGCAGTACGTTCGGCGCGGGAATGCGCCTAATTTAAATGATACACGCCCCATTTGAATTAGGCGGGCTTGCGCCGGACGGATTTACGCTACGCCGCCGCAAGTTTACAGGCAAGTGCTTTGTGAATCAAACACTTGCGCTTAAAACTTGCGGCGGTGTAACGTAAATGACATACGTTACGCCGCCGCACTTCTATGTGAATCTGGCCCAGCATTCGTTATTTCAGATAATTCGTAACTTCGGATAAATTCGTATTCGTTACGTTCACTATCAGACAAATTTGAAAGGAAATTCCAATACCTATAACTTTACATTCAGCCTGCCCATACATGGTTTGAGTCTTGGCTGGTTCCTGCTGAACTGGCTGAGATTTGAAGCGTCTATGTCCAGCTTTACTGACAGATCCAGGAACGTCCTATATATATGTTTTTCTCTTGTAGGATCTGGTTACAAAGTATCATTATCATCTTCTTGTTTCATTGTTCTTCCATTGTTCACTGTTTATGGAAGGTTGAGAAATAAACATCTTAATGGTCTTTAGAATGATAAACACGGGCCGGCCCCGTGCGGCTCCACCCTTCGTAATGAGCGGAGTGATGTATAATTAAGGCAGACACACTCCTGAAGATTATCTCCGGCTCGATAAACTGGTTCAACAACTTTCCATGCATGGAGCCGCGTCTGCAGAACAAAGGAATGTGTCGGGGTGGAGGGTTCCCGCCTGATCCTCACATCTCATAGAGAAAGGGATAATGAGAGCCGGAAGACAATAGAAGGACCGGGGGGAACGTCACATCTAGGGAGAGACCCGAGAGGACAAATCATCCATCATAACCTCAACCACCATTTATATCATTCAAGGGGCAGTCCTCCTAAAACTAAGATTTCACTGTGCAGTAGATAATGCCAAGTCTCTCTTCTATCCCTGTGCTGAGTTCCCGGGTCTGTACACCCGCTGTACCCATTATGAGGGGTTCCCACCATCCCTGTGCCTAGTTCCCGGGTCTTTACATCTGCGGTGCCCATTATGAGGGGTTCCCACCATTCCTGTGCTGAGTTCCCGGGTCTGTACACCCACTGTGCCCATTATGAGGGGTTCCCACCATCCCTATGCTGAGTTCCCGGGTCTGTACACCTGCTGTGCCCATTTTGAGGAGTTCCTACCATCCCTGTGCTGAGTTCCCGGGTCTGTACACCTGCTGTGCCCATTATGAGGGGTTCCCACCATCCCTGTGCTGAGTTCCCGGGTCTGTACATCTGCTGTGCCCATTATGAGGGGTTCCCATCATCCCTGTGCTGAGTTCCCAGGTCTGTACACCTGTTGCCCATTATGAGGGGTTCCCACCATCCCTGTGCTGAGTTCCCAGGTCTGTACACCTGTTGCCCATTATGAGGGGTTCCCACCATCCCTGTGCTGAGTTCCCAGGTCTGTACACCTGTTGCCCATTATGAGGGGTTCCCACCATCCCTGTGCTGAGTTCCCGGGTCTGTACACCTGTTGCCCATTATGAGGGGTTCCCACCATCCCTGTGCTGAGTTCCCGGGTCTGTTGACCTGCTGTGCCCTTATGAGGGGTTCCCACCATCCCTGTGTTGTTCCCAGGTCTGTACACCTGTTGTGCCCATTATGAGGGGTTCTTACTATCCTTGTGTTGAGTTCCCGGGTCTGTACACCTGTTGTGCCCATTATGAGGGGTTCCCACCATCCCTGTGCTGAGTTCCCAGGTTTGTACATTTGTTATGCCCATTATGAGGGGTTCCCACCATCCCTGTGCTGAGTTCCCGGGTCTGTACACCTGGTATTCCCATTATGAGGAGTTCCCACCATCCTTGTGCTGAGTTCCTGGGTCTGTATATCTACTGCACCCATTATGAGGGGTTCCCACCATCCCTGTGCTGAGTTCCCAAGTCTGTTGACCTGTTGTGCCCATTATGAGGAGTTCCCACCATCCCTGTCCTGGGTTCCCTGGTCTGTACACCTGGTATGCCCATTATGAGGAGTTCCCACCATCCCTGTGCTGAGTTCCCAAGACTGTACACCTTGCTGTGCCCATTATGAGGAGTTCCCACCATCCCTGTGCTGAGTTCCCGGGTCTGTACACCTGCTGTGTCCATTATGAGGGGTTCCCACCATCCCTGTGCGGAGTTCCCAGGTCTGTACACCTGATGTGCCCATTACGAGGGGTTCCCACCATCCCTGTGCTGGGTTCCCTGGTCTGTACACCTGCTGTGTGGGGTATTCTTCCTAACCGGAACACAGACAACAGTAAAAACCTAATAAAGGAAGTAATCTCTTCCTGCTCCATCCAAAATGAATTGTGGTCAGAATTCTATTTTTCTGATTCCTATGAGGCGAGGTTTGGCTGTGATCTCTATTTGACTTCTTGGACTTTTTCTTTTCTCGGAGAAAAGCTTCATTCACTTTGGCTCTCGGCTAAAGTCAGGGGCCCGGATTCAAAAAGATGAGCGCATCTTTCTGCGGGCGTAACGTATCTCCGATACGTTACGCCGCTGTAACTTTTGGCGCAAGTTCCGTATGCAGAAAGAACTTGCGCCCTTAGTTACGGCGGCGTAACGTATGTGTGGCGGCGTAAGCCCACCTAATTCAAATGGGGATGTTCTGTTTTATTTAAATTTAACTTGACCCCGCGTTTTTTACGTTTTCTTTTTAACGGCGCATGCGCCGTCCATGAAATATCCCAGTGTGCATTGCTCCAATGTAGGCCGCAAGGACGTATTGGATTCGACGTGAACGTAAATTACGTCCAGCCCTATTCGCGAACGACGTAAAATTTTAAAAACTCGGCGTGGGAACGATGTCCATACTTAACATTAGCTACGCCTCATATAGCAGGGGTAACTATACGCCGGAAAAAGCCTAACGTAAACGACGTAAAAAAAAATGCGCCGGCGGGACGTACGTTTCTGAATCGGCGTAAATACCTAATTAGCATATTCCTCGCTTAACTATACGGAAGCGCCACCTAGCGGCCAGCGTAAATATGCAGCCTAAGATACGACGGTGTAAGACACCTACGCCGGTCGTATCTTAGGGAAATCTATGCGTAACTGATTCTATGAATCAGGCGCATAGATACGACTGCCCGCACTCAGAGATACGACGGCGTATCAGGAGATACGCCGTCGTATCTCGTTTCTGAATCCGGGCCACACACTTCATGTTTACCTGAACCTTTTACTTGGCCACCATTTCCTAGAGTGAGATTATCACCAGGTCACAGGGCTGAGAAGTGCCGGATATTGGCACTGGATAGGCTGGAGGAAAGGTGACAGGAAGTGGCAGGTGCCCAGGCGTGAGAAGCTGCGTGAGCTCTTGTAAATACACACTGTGCGCTTGCTGGCACACAGCTACGGAACATACGGGGAAAATAAAAGTTAATAATTACAAATGGAATTTCAGTTGGATTACCCCTGTGCTGGGACTGAAGAAATTATTTAGAGAAGAAAAATTATGTATTTTTTTGGCGAGCCAGTTCCACCTGAATCTGGTACGTCACTTCTGGGTGGATATCGGTTAGTTCACTCGTGCGCTGTTGGCAAGATTTCCTACCTAGCAATAGGGACAAGTGAAACCAAGTATTAACGTTGGCAAAGTTTAAGGAAAAATTAGAAAATTTGGGTAAAATTTATTAGAAAATTTGGGTAAAATTTGTTAGAAAATTTGGGTAAAATTTGTTAGAAAATTTGGGTAAAATTTTTTCAAGCACATTGGAGACATGTAGAAGTTGTGTAATTTTTTGGGGTGAAATGCACTGTAAATGTCTCTCAGGGGTTCCGGAAGTTGCTTTCAGGTATCATGGACCTGTTATGTACCAACAAAAGATTAGGTTTGCCCATTAAGTGCCTACTTTTTATAAAGATTGCTCATTAATTGCCTTTTTTTTTTTTTTTTTAACAATTTCCTTTTTGTTGCCTTATTTTCATAACACTTGTTTTTGTTGTCCACATATTCTAACTTTTGCCCATTCATTGCCCGAGTATTGTAACAATTTCCCATTTGGCGCCCGTTTATTTTAGCTATTATCTGTTTGTTACCTGCACATTGTAACAAATTACTATTTGTTGTAGCCCACATATTATCAGGATTACCCATAACAAATGCTCATTTGATGTTACACACTTATTATAAGGATTACCCATTTTTTGCCCATATTTTGTAGCAACTACTCATTTGTTGCCCATGTATTGTAATGTTAACTTTTTGGTTGCCCTCATGTTTCAACAGTTGCCCATTCATCTGAGTATTCTACCAATTTCTCATTTCATGCCCATGTATATTAAGAATTCTCTATCTGTTGTAATAATTGCCCATGTGTTTCTTGTTGCACATTGTAACAAGAGCCCGTTTGTTGCGCATGTATTGTAACAGTTGCTCATTTGCCACCTAAGTATAATATTGCGTTCCTTCTTTGTGCCCGTGTGTTTTAACTATTGCTTGCACATTGTAACAAATGCCCGTTTGATGTTTTCCACTTATTATAAGGAATTGCCCGTTTTTTGCCCGTATTTTGTAGAAACTACTCATTTGTTGCCCATGTATTGTAATGATAACCTTTTGGTTGCTCACATATTTTAACATTTGCCCATTCATCTGAGTATTCTACCAATTTCTAACTTCATGCCCATGTATATTTACTATTCTCTATCTGTTGTAATAATTGCCCGTTTGTTGCTTGCTGCACATTGTAACAAGAGCCCATTTGTTGCCCCTGTATTGCAACAGTTGCTCATTTGCCATCTGAATATAATATCGCTTTCCTTCTTTGTGCCGGTGTGTTTTAACTATTGCTTTCACATTGTAACAAATGCCCGTTTGATGTTCCCCACTTATAATAAGGATTACCCATTTCTTGCCCATATTTTGTAGCAACTGCCCATTTGTTACCCATGTATGTTAATGATTACCTTTTTGTTGCCCAAATATATTAACAGTTGCCGAGTCATCTCCTGAGTATTCTTACACTTTCTCAATCCACTCCCATATATTTTGCCTATTCTCTATTTGTTGTAACAATTGCCCACTTGCTGCTGCACATTGCAACAAATGCCCATTTGTTGTAGCGTATTATAAGGAATTGCCCGTTTTTTGCCTGTATTTTGTAGCAACTACCCATTTGTTCCCCATGTATTGTAATGATTACTTTTTGTTTCGCCACATACTTTAAAAGTTGCCCATTTATCTTCTAAATATTCTAACAATTTCTAATTGAATGCCTATGTATTTTAACTATTCTCCATCTGTTGCAACAATTTCCCATTTGTTGCTGCACATTGTAAGAAATGCCATTTGTTGCCCATGTATTGTTTCAATTGCTCATTTGCCACCTGTGTATAGCAAGACTTTCCTTCTTTGCGCCCATATATTTTAACTATAGCCTACAAATTGTAACAAATGGCCATTTGATGTTTCCCACTTATTATAAGGATTACCCATTTCTTGCCCATATTGTGTAGCAACTGCCCATTTCTTGCCCATGTATTGTAATGATTACTTTTTGGTTGCCCACATATTTTAACAGTTATCCATTCATCTGAGTATTCTAACAATTTCTCATTTCATGCCCATGTATTTTAACTATTCTCTATTTATAAGAATTACCCATTTGTTACTGCAGATTGTAACATGTGCCCATTTCTTGCCCATGTATTGTAACAGTTGTTTTTTGGCCACGTGAATATAGTGACACTTTCCTTCTTTGTTCCTGTGTATTTTAACAGTTGTCTGCACATTGTAACAAATGACCATTTTGATGTTTCCCCACTTATTTTAAGGATTACCCATTTCTTGCCCGTATTTTGCAGCAGCGACCCGTTTGTTGACCCACACCAAGAGAACTTTGGGAGCCGCTCCAGGTTTCAGTTTCCAAATCCGGTGACTATGCGTGTAGCCTTAACAGAGCTGGACTGAGGCTGATTTTACTCTAATAAATATCGGGTCTTGTTGGTGTGCAGAGATCAGGGTATTTTTCCCTCTCCAACTACCTGTTTGTTGCCCATGTATTGTAATGATTAGTGTTTTGTTGCCCACTCATCTTTTGAGTATTGCAATAGTTCCTCATTTCATATCCATGTAGTTTTGCTATTGCCTGTTGCCCACGTATTGTAACAATTGCCCAATTGTTGCTGCATTTTTTAACAAATGCCCATGTGTTGCCCATGTATTGCAACAGTTTGCTACCAAAGTATTGTAATGCTTTGTGTCCATGTATTTTATCTGTTGCCGGTACATTGTAACAAATGCCCATGTGTAGTTGCCCACGTATTGTAAAGGTTGCCCATATATTGTAACAATTTATTTTTTTATTGCCTACATATTGTAAGGATTGCTCATTTGCTGCCCACATTGCAAGGATTGCAGATTTGTTGCCCACATATTGTAAATATTGCCCATTTGTTGCCCACATACTGTAAGGATTGCCCATTTGTTGGGAACATTTTGTAAGGATTGCCCATTTGTTGCCCACATATTATAATTGTTGGCCATTTGTTGCCCACATATTGTAAGGGTTGCCCATATTTTGTAAGGATTTCCCATTTGTTGCCCTCATATTGTAAAGATTGACCATTTGTTGGCAACATTTTGTAAGGATTGCCCATTTGTTGCCCACATATTATAATTTTTGGCCATTTGTTGCCCACATATTGTAAAGATTGACCATTTGTTGCCCACATATTGTAAAGAATGACCATTTGTTGGCAACATTTTGTAAGGATTGCCCATTTGTTGCTCACATATTATAATTGTTGCCCATTTATTATAAGGATTGCCCATTTGTTGCCCACATATTGTAAGGATTGCCAGTGTTGCTCATATATTGTAACACTTGCCCTTTTTTGCACATACAGGGCTAGATTCAGGTAGAGCCGCGCATTTTTACAGCGGCGCAGCGTATCGTATTTACGCTTCGCCGCCGTAAGTTAGAGAGGCAAGTGCTGTATTCACAAAGCACTTGTCTCCTAAGTTACGGTGGCGTAGCGTAAATGGGGCCGGCGTAAGCGCGCCTAATTCAAATTAGGATGAGGGGGCGTGTATTATGTTAATTATTGGTGACCCGACGTGATTGCCGTTTTTCCCGAAAGACGCATGCGCCGTTCGTGGAATTTCCCAGTGTGCATTGCTCCAAAGTACGCCGCAAGGACGTCATTGGTTTCGACGTGAACGTAAATTACGTCCAGCCCCATTCACGGACGAGTTACGCAAACGACGTAAAATTTTAAAATTTCGACACGGGAACGACGGCCATACTTAACATTGCGTACGTATCCTAATAGCAGGAGTAACCTTACACCGAAAAAGCCTAACGTAAACGACGTAAAAAATAGCGCCGGGCGTACGTACATTTGTGAATCGCGTATCTAGGTCATTTGCATATTCTACGCCAGGGATCCGCAAACTACGGCCCTCCAGCTGTTTTAGAACTACACATCCCATGAGGCATTGTAACACACTGACATTCACAGACATGACTAGGCATGATGGGAATTGTAGTTCCTGAACAACTGGAGGGCCGTAGTTTGAAGACCCATGTTCTACGCCGAAAACGACGGAAGCGCCACCTAGCGGCCAGCGTAAATATGCAACTAAGATATGTATTGCCATGTGTTTTCAGATGCATTGCACTTTTGAAAGGCTCTATAATAATGCTAATGCTAACTGCCAAAAAAGATTGGATGAGGATGAGGTGATGGAAATGGTCAGAAGAATATGAGAAAATGAAGGTAAATATTTGTACTTTACTAGTAAAGTGGTTGGGTTTTGGGATGTTGGCTCTTCTTTTCTAGCAATCCTGTGTTCATGTTGACATCTTTTAATGGATACAATGTATCTGTTCATCCGCATCTAATTCCTTCTGTCGGGAATTCTTGGTGCCGTCATTCGGTTTCCTCCCACCGTTGCTGTAATCAAAGTCATGGTGGGTGTAAAGAAATATACTCTTGCCAAACACCTCAAACTGTTTCTTTATCCTCCTGTTATTCCAACTCAAACCTAGTATTTAAAGCCCAACTCCAAAGGAAAATGAAATGTTGGGGGAACTATAATATAAATACTTATTTTACTCACAGGCTTCCTCCCTGCTGGTTCTGGTAGTGACAACCTGGCCACTTAAGATGCTCCTCTTTTCCTGCCATGGGTGGCTTAACTCCAATGTAAAAATGTATATAAAAGCAAAGGAGAAGGCCTTCAAAAAATAAAAGACTGAGGGTTCATTATCAGCATTCCAACTTTACAAAGAATGCAACAAGAAATGTAAATCAGGGCGGCTAAGATACAACATATGGCAGAAGGAGAGTAAAATAAATCCCCTTAAATTCTTTAAGTATATAAATAGTAAGAAAGGGAGGTCAGATCATATTGGTCCCATAAAGAATAATGCCCTACTGACACCGTCCTCTGGCCTACTGACACCTTCTACTGATCTACTGACACCATTTACTGCCCTACTGACACCATTTACTGCCCTACTGACACCGTCCACTGCTCTACTGACACCGTCCACTGCTCTACTGACACCGTCCACTGCTCTACAGACACCATCCCCTGCTCTACTGACACCCTCCCCTGCCCTACTGACACCGTCCCCTGCCCTACTGACACCGTCCCCTGCCCTACTGACACCGTCCCCTGCCCTACTGACACCGTCCCCTGCCCTACTGACACCGTCCCCTGCCCTACTGACACCGTCCCCTGCCCTACTGACACCGTCCCCTGCCCTACTGACACCGTCCCCTGCCCTACTGACACCGTCCCCTGCTCTACTGACACCGTCCTCTGCTCTACTGACACCGTCCTCTAGTGGCATGGGGCCCTTGGGCAGTGCCCGAGTGCCTGAATGGTCAGTCCGCCCCCTGGCTAGGAAGCTATATTATATTTAAACTTGTTTTTTTCACCTTTCTTCAGTGGCTTCCTGGTCTCTAGGCAAAAATGTCATACATCCCAGGAACCTTCAGGATGGGAGGGAGGGGCTTTCTCGGCTAAGCACACCCTTCTGTCTTCCTGCCTGAGCTAAGGGCAGGTGGATTCCAGGAAGTAAGTGCTACATAAATTATCTGCCCTTCCTCAAGATTGAAATGATTTTTTCAAAGTGATTTCTCAGCAAAATAAAGCATGGAGACATGGATGGATGGATGGGGGGTGTTTGCTTTGAATATTATACATTTATGAGTGTTTGTGGTGCTCAGGTAAAGTTTTGTTAATGTGTTTAGCAGTGCAGGTCCTGCGGTGACCTTTCCTCCTCGTCTATTACCAGCTCTTTCGGTGCACACCCGCATGCCAACACACTGCATCGCCCACGTTCTGTCCCTGACTCATTTCCTGCCAGGCGGTGATATTAATATTCCTGGCACTCCAGTTTTTATCATCCAATAATTACAGAGAGATGAAGCCAGTAGGCTGCCATTCTGCAACAGTCAGAGCTGCACTCACTTGGCAGGCCAACTAGGTGGCAGTCAAGGGCCATTGTGACCGGGGTGGGGGGGTGTTAATGTCAATAGACCATTAGATCATTGAACTCTATTTATGAAAGCAAGGAGAAATCTCCTTTTACATTTCTTTCACAAAAATTCTATGGCTATTTTTTTTTGTAGCTGGGTCAGGACTGCAGCCTCTTGCCTTGCTGCACTGCCTGTCCTTCTGGGAACTTTAGGGGGGCGGAGCTGGGAACCTAGGATCATGCTTTGCTTCCATTTCCTGCCTCCGACGTCGGCTGTTCATCTTTACGCTGTATCGGCTTCCTAATGGTGACAACAGTGGAGCATGCCTGGCAGTGCCGGTGTTCTGACGAGAAATGCCCCCTGTTGAATAATGCCCGCCCGCTACTGCGCATAGCTAGTATGTTCTAGCTCTATGTGGGTGCTGACAAGCTGAAACAAGGCTGCCGACCTCTCTGAGATCTCCTCGCCACACTTCACAGTTCTGCCCAATGGTGCCACCCTCCCCCGATGGCCCCAACTAGGGACACCTTCAATATGGCCACGTGGGAGGGTTTCTTTCTTTCTTTCTTTCTTTCTTTCTTTCTTTCTTTCTTTCTTTCTTTCTTTCTTTTCTTTTCTTTTCTTTTCTTTCTCTTTTTTCACTTATTTTTTTCTTTCTTTCTTCACTTCTTTTTTTTCTTTCTTTCCTTTTATTTTGTTGTTTTTGCTCCCCCTTTTTCTTTTCTTTTCTTCTCTATTCATTTTTCCTTTCCTTTCCTTTCTTTTATTTTCTTTTCTTATCTTTTCTTTTTTCTCTTTATTTCTTCTCTCTCTTTTTTTTATACTCTTTCTTTTCTTTTTTTCTTTTCTTTTTCTTTTCTTTTTTTCTTTTCTTTTTTTCTTTTCTTTTCTTTTCTTTTCTTTTCTTTTTTCTTTCTTTCTTTCTTTCTTTCTTTCTTTCTTTTCTTTTCTTTTCTTTTCTTTTCTTTTCTTTTCTTTTCTTTTCTTTTTTCTTCTTTCTTTCTTTCTTTTCTTTCTCCTTTCTCTTTTTTTTCACTTCTTTTTTTTATATCTTTCTTCCTTTCCTTTTATTTTGTTCTTTTTGCTCCCCCTTTTTCTTTTCTTTTCTTTTCTTTTCTTCTATATTCATTTTTCCTTTCCCTTTCTTTCCTTTCTTTTCTTTTATTTTCTTATCTTTTCTATTTTATTTCTTCTTTTTTTTTTTTATGCTCTGCCTTTTATTTCATTCTTTCTTTCAACCCCTCTTTCGTTCTTCTCTTTCTTTCTTCCCCATATTATGACTGGAGGGCGTTAATGTCGATATTAGATTATAGAACTGTATTTAGGACAGCAAGGAGAAATCTTTCTTTTTTTTATAGCTGGGTCAGGACTGCAGCCTCTTGTCTTACTGCACTGCCTCTCTTTCTGAGAACTGTAGGGGGGCGGAGCTGGGAACCTAGGATCATGCTTTGCTTCCATTTCCTGTCTCCAACGTCGGCTGTACATCTTTACGTTGCATCGGCTTCCTAATGGTGACAGCAGTGGACCATGCCTGGCAGTGCCGGTGTTCTGTCGAGAAATGCCTCCTGTCGAATAATGCCCGCCCGGTACTGCGCATGCCGAAAAGCCGCCGAACATCAGAATTTACAATCAGCTGTAGACGGCGCCTGCGCACAATTAGCCGTCATTGTGCCACATGCTCTCCCGATGCTCGTGCAAGTCTGCAAGGAGCGGATTTGTTCATGATGGGCGCGAGAGAGGGGCGGATGCCTACAAAAGGGGTCGTGTGGCACAATGTCTGCTATTGTGTGCAGGCGCCGCCTACAGCTGATCGTAAATTCTGATGTTCGGCGGCTTTCGGCAGCTCCGTACTGTGCATGCGCAGTACCGGGCAGGCATTATTCAACATTTCTCAACAGGACACCGGGACAAGGTCATCCAGTGCCTAGGGCAAATAAACCAAACTGCAACCCCCCTCCCCCTCCCATTCCTTCAGCCGCAGCTGATTGGCCCAATACAATGAAGACTTCCTGGTGGGCTTGCTCAGGTGGGTTCAGACCAGGATCTTAACATGTCTGAACTCATCACTAGTCACCACAAGGGGGTGCATATAACAGGGTGACAACACAGGAGCACAATTAGGAGACCAGGACACAGAATTGTCACCCTGTAACAGGAAGTGCCCATACAAGGACCTTCATGGCAGGATCACCAGGGATTATTTTAGTGAAAGCTGACGACAACAGAAATGACTTTAAAGGGGTTGTAAAGGAAAACATTTTTTTTCATAATAAGCATCCTTTTCCTGCAGACATTCCTCTTTTCACTTCCTCATTGTTTGTTTTTGCTGAGAAGTTGCTCTATTTCTTCTCTGTTCTGTTCACTTCCTGTTTGTCTGATTTTTACTGACCACCGTGAAGGGAGGCTTTACTGCGGTGGTCAGTGACATGCTCACCCCCTCCTGGAATACATCTGTGCGGCAGGACGCTCTCTACGTGTTAGAGACTTCAAGGAGGTGTGAATTACTGGGCGTGCCGCAATTCATACTGGGAAATGTAGTTCTTACATGAACGAGCGCCGCAAACCAGGAAGTGAATGAGAGAACAGAAACTAGAACGCCGGAGGTGATATAGATGAAGGAATGTAATAGGTATTTACTCCTTTTTTTAACAGAATCATTACACTATTCTGTCTGTCTACCTTGCAGACATTAATTTTAGGCAAAAATGTTTTTTTCCTTTACAACTCCTTTAACATGAGATTTAGGTGATTGGGTTTACATCTCATTCAAATGCTTCATTTTTTTTTTTTTATGGAGTATCCCTTTAAGCCCATGTCCTATTCTATAGATTGTTCTGAAACCATAAAGAGATATTTCGATCTTCCCTCAGAATTCTGAAACCAACGTTTTCTGTTTTCATCATCATCATCTATCTGCAGGTAGAAAAAAGAAAGTAAAAAGGGAAAAAGAAACACAAAGCAAATATGCAATCCCCCCGTCTAGTCCTAGGAAGGCAAAGATCCCAGGGAGGGAGGAGTCCTGTGGGTCCCCTGAGCTGTCACTACTTTCTGTTTTGCTGAGCAAAAGAGAAGCTGTGATGTAGGTGGAGGAATGAGAGGAAGGAGAGCCAAGCAGCCATTGTCACCGAGGTCTACTGAATGCCACATCCTAATCCCGCCTCTTCAAAGCCTTCTCCACTCTAAAGTCATATTCTAGCTCTATGTGGGTGCTGACAAGCTGAAACACGGCCGCCGACCTCTCCGACATCTCCTCGCCACACTTCACAGTTCTGTCCAACGGTCTCACCCTCCCCGATGGCCTCATAATGAGCCCAACTAGGGGCACCTTCAACATGGCGGCCATGTGGGAGGGTTTTTCTTTCTTTCTTCCCTTCCTTTTATTTTGTTATTTTTGCTTCTCCTTTTTCTTTTCTTATATTTTCTTCTCTATTCCTTTCCTTTCTTTTCTTTTTTCTCTTTATTTCTTCTCTTTTTTTTCATGCTCTGTTTTTTTCTTTCTTTCTTTCTTTCTTTCTTTCTTTCTTTCTTTCTTCCCTTCCTTTTATTTTGTTGTTTTTGCTTCTCCTTTTTCATTTTTTATATTTTTTTCTATATTCCTTTTCTTTTCTTTTTTCTCTTTATTTCTTCTCTCTTTTTTTTCATGCTCTGCTTTTTCCTTTTCTTTCTTTCTTTCTTTCTTTCATTTTGTTCTTTTTGCTCCCCTTTTTCTTTTCTTTTTCTTCTCTATTCCTTTTCCTTTCCTTTCTTTTTTTTTTCATGCTCTGCCTTTTCCTTTTCTTTCATTCTTTCCCTTCTTTGTTTCTTTTTTTCTTTTGTTTTCTTTCCTTATTTCTTTATTTCTCTTGCTTTCTTTGTTTCTTTTCTTTCAATTCCTCTTTCATTCTTCTCTTTCCTTTTTCCCCTTACTTCTTTCTTTTTCTTTTGTTTCCTTCTTTCTTTTAATCCCTCTTTCGTTCTTTTTTCTTTCTCTTCTTTCTCTTCTTTTTCTCTTTTTTTCTTTCTCTTTTATTTTGTTATTTTTGCTCCCCATTTTTCTTTTCTCTATTCCTTTTTTCCTTTCTCATTTCCTTTCCTTCGTCTCTTTTCATGCTCTGCCTTTTTCTTTTCTTTCTTTCTTTCTTTCTTTCTTTCTTTCTTTCTTTCTTTCTTTCTTTCTTTCTTTCTTTCTTTCTTCTATCCCTCTTTCATTCTTCTCTTTCTTTTTCCCCTTCGTTTTTTTTCCGTTTTTTATTGTTTTCTTTCTTTCTTTCTTTCTTTCTTTCTTTCTTTCTTTCTTTCTTTCTTTCTTTCTTTCTTTCTTTCTTTCTTTCTTTCTTTCTTTCTTTCTTTCTTTCTTCTCTTTCATTTTTTCTTTGTTCTTTCTTTCAATCCCTCTTTCATTCTTATTTTTCTTTTTCCCCATTCTTTTTTTTATTTTTATTTTGTTTTTTCCTTTCTCTTTCTTTCTTTCTTTCTTTCTTTCTTTTTCTTTTCTTTTCTTTTCTTTCTTCCTTTCCTTTTATTTTGTTATTTTTGCTCCCCCTTTTTTTTTTGTTATTATTTTATTTTCTTCTCTATTCCTTTTTCCTTTCCTTTTATTCCTTTTTCCTTTCCTTTTATTCCTTGTTCCTTTCCTTTTATTCCTTTTTCTTTTCCTTTCCTTTCCCTTCCTTTTCTTTTTCTTTCTTTTCTTTTCTTTCTTGCGTTCTTTCTTTCAATCCCTCTTTTGTTCTTCTCTTTCTTTCTTCCCCTTTTTTTGTTTCTTTTGTTTTCTTTTTTTTTTCTTTTTTTTTCTTTCTCTTCCTTTCTTTTCTTTCATTATTTATTTTGTTCTTTCTTTCAATCCCTCTTTTGTTCTTCTCTTTTCCTTTTTCTTTTTCTTATTGTTTTCTTCTTTCTTTCTTTCTCTTCTTTTTCTTTTCTTTTTCTCACTCTTTCTTCTGCCGTTCTCTCACTCTTTCTTCTGCCTTTCTCTCTTTCTTATGCCTTTTCTCTCACTCTTTCTTTTATTTTTCTCTTTCTTCTATTTTTTTTCATGTCCCCCCTTCTTTTTCTTTCTTTCTTTCTTTCTTTCTTTCTTTCTTTCTTTCTTTCTTTCTTTCTTTCTTTCTTTCTTTCTTTCTTTCTTTCTTTCTTTCTTTCACACACACACTGTCTTTCTCTCCATTCTTTGTTTTTTTCTTTCCCTTTTCTCTTTTTTTTTCTCCCCCACCTATATCTATATGGCCATTCTCTGGGTGTTCCATGTAATGGTCTCCAGCTGTTCAGGTCTTCTCGGTGAGGTTTATAATAACGATGTGGTGGAGTTTTTACTGTCCTGGGATGGCAGCAGCTGGAAAAACAAGGAGCTGATGAGTTTTATCAGCGGTGTCACAGATTACCCATTCCACCCCCCTCCCCAGTACAGAAGTCCCAAATACAGGGCGTTTATCTGTGACCAGTATTGGCCCTTTACATGTTACTCCAATTCCACGTGTCACCTGATGACCAGGAACCATACGTAGGCCTTTCCACTCAGCATCTACAATTTGGCCCCATGATCCAGGCAACGTGTAGATAGTAAAATGGCCACCTTCATACCTCACAGGGGCTGGCCATTGTCCGGAGCTCCTGTAGAGTGGCTTCATCATTGGTTCCTTTCAATAAAATTGATTTTAAACAATAAGAAATTGAGCTATGAATTAAAGATTAATCATTGCAAAGGGCATTGCAAAGGGCATATCACATGGGGTATCAAGAGGGAATTGTATAGGGGGGGTCAGGAGGGTACAATGCTGGGATCAGGAGGGCATAGTACAGTGAGGATTAGGAGGGCATAGTACAGGGGGATCAGGTGGGCAGAATGCTGGGAACTGGAGGGCATAGTACAGGGGGGATCAAGAGGGCACAATGCTGGGATCTGGAGGGCCCAGTACAGGGAAGAACAGGAGGGCACAATGCTGGGATCAGAAGGCATAGTACAGAGGGAATGCAGAAGAGCATAGTACTGGGGGTTCAGGAGGGCACAATGGTGGGATCAGGAGGGCACAGTACAGGGGGATCAGACGGGCACAGTACAGGAAAGATCAGTAGGGCACAATACTGGAATCAGCAGGGCATAGTACAGAGGGAAAAAGGAAGAGCATAGTACAGGGGGTTCAGGAGGGCACACTGGTGGGATCAGGAGGGCACAGTACAGAGGGGATCAGGGGGGCACAATGCTGGGATCAGGAGGGCATATGATGGAGGGTTCAGGAGGGCACAGTACAGAGGCGATCAGGAGAGCACAGTACAGGGAAGATCAGGAGGGCACAATGCTGGAATCAGGAGGGCATAGTACAGAGGGAAAGAGGAAGAGCATAGTACAGGGAGTTCAGGAGGGCACACTGGTGGGATCAGGAGGGCACAGTACAGAGGGGATCAGGGGGGCATATGATGGAGGGTTCAGGAGGGCACAGTACAGGGGGGATCAGGAGAGCACAATGCTGGGATCAGAAGGGTATATGGCAGGCGGAAAGCAGAAGGGCATAGTACAATAGGTTTCAGGAGGGCACAATGCTGTGATCAGGAGGCATAGTACAGAGGGAAATTAGAAGAGCATAATACAGGGGGTTCAGGAGGGCACAATGGTGGAATCAGGAGGGCACAGTACAGGGGGGATCAGGAGGGCACAATGCCGGTAACAGGAGGGCATAGTGCAGAGGGAAAGCAGAAGAGCTTAGTACAGGGGGTTCAGGAGGGCACAATGGTAGGCTCAGGAGGGCATATGGGGGGTTCAGGAGGGCACAGTACAGGGGGGATCAGGAAAGTACAGTATAGGGGGGTTCAGGAGGGCACAATGCTGGGATCAGGAGGGTATATGACAGGGGGGAAGCAGAAAGGCATAGTAAAGGGGGTTCAGGAGGGCACAATGCTATGATCAGGAGGGCATAGTACAGGGGGGTTCAGGAGGGCAGAGTACAGGTCCTGGGATGCTTTCCCAGGTCACAGCCTCCCAGGACAGTTTATTAAAACGCATGACCATCCTGGCAAATCCGGGACAACTGCCAAGTATGATGCAATGCGAGATTATCATGGAGCCCTCATGCACCTGGGGCCACTGGGCACTGCCTAGGGGTACCCATGCATTAAGACAGCCCTAGGTAACTTCACTGTAGGGCATACTGGATTGGGTTGTAAAGTATAACTCCGCCTTGGCATGGATTTAAAAAAAAAAAAAAGTCTATACCTCTTTTTATGTTTTGGGGTTTCTTCCCTGTTTGCCTGCAAACTCCTTGCCAATTGGAATTTGCAATGAATGGTGTGCAATCCATCCATCCACCCCCCCCCCCTTTTCTTCTCTTATATATAGCCGGTTTGTCTCTTGACAGTCACTCAACATGTGCACACATGCCGGTCACTGCGGCACTCCAGTTGGACATCTCAAAGTTATGAGATAACCATCAGCCAATTACAATTGGATTAGGATGAATCGTGTGTCTACTGGATATACCGATAGTCTGCAATGGACATTTCTAGACAGCCGCCATTGTACTGCTAACATACTGCCAGTCCCAGGGGGGGTCTCATTCTTCACATAAACATGTACTTCTGGCACCTGATTGTTCTACAGAAGGACTGTGCAGAGCAGAATCCTGAGACATACCATGTGGGAATAGGCTGGGATTATTCCACCGGCTTCCAGAACCTTCCAGCCAAGCCATTTTATTGTAGGAGAGATAATCCTCCTTTAATAAAATATAAAGGCAGAGTGTGAATGCTGTAATATGGGGGGGGCTGTAGTCAGGTAGGGAAGGTAGGGGGGTCTCGGTGGCCATCTCTCCCTCCTCGCTCGGCGGACAGAAGAGGTGGGACAGAGCTGCCAGTAATTGTTCTACAGCAGGATGGATGGAGCCAGCGAGATGAGAACTTCTTGTGATAATGTCCCCCTTCTTTGTCGTGTAAATGTGTTTTGCCCCCGGGGTCTCCTGAGCATCCCGACCCCCCGTCCCCCCCCCCACCACCACCTCCTATCAATAGAGCCGCCATTAGGAGGGCCAATGCTAAATACAAACCGGCTCACAGAACCTCCAATCATAATAATAATCACCACCTCAAACATTATAATAAGAACAACAAGGAGAGGAGGAATTTATAATGTTCATTAGATGGTGAAAAAAAAGACAGAAATAGGAAGAGATTTCCAGCTCTGCTTCCTTGAGGAGTGCCGTCTACTACAACCTGTAGATCCCCCTCCGATACTAATATATTATTATTAGTATTATTATTATAATACTGAGGAGTGCCATCTACTACAACCTGTAGATTCCCCTCCGATACTAATATATTATTATTATTATTATTATTATTATTATTATTATTATTATTATTATTATTATACTGAGGAGTTCCATTTACTGCAACCTGTAGATTCCCCTCCGATACTAATATAATATTATTATTATTATTATTATTATTAGTATTCTTATTAGTATTATTATTATTATTATACTGAGGAGTGCTGTCTACTACAACCTGTAGATTCCCCTCCAATGATAATATATTATTATTATTAGTAGTATTATTATTATTATTATTATTATTATTATTATTATAATACTGAGGAGTGCCATCTACTACAACCTGTAGATTCCCCTCCGATACTAATATATTATTATTATTATTATTATTATTATTATTATTATTATTATTATACTGAGGAGTGCCGTCTACTACAACCTGTAGAATCCCCTCCGATACTAATATATTATTATTATTATTATTATTATTATTATTATTATTATTATTATTATTATTATACTGAGGAGTTCCATTTACTGCAACCTGTAGATTCCCCTCCGATACTAATATAATATTATTATTATTATTATTATTATTAGTATTCTTATTAGTATTATTATTATTATTATACTGAGGAGTGCTGTCTACTACAACCTGTAGATTCCCCTCCAATGATAATATATTATTATTATTAGTAGTATTATTATTATTATTATTATTATTATTATTATTATTATACTGAGGAGTGCAATCTACTGCAACCTGTAGATTCCCCTCCGATACTAATATAATATTATTATTATTATTATTATTATTATTATTATACTGAGGAGTGCCATCTACTACAACCTGTAGATTCCCCTCCGATGATATATTATTATTATTATTATTATTATTATTATTATTATTATTATTATACTGAGGAGTTCCATTTACTGCAACCTGTAGATTCCCCTCCGATACTAATATAATATTATTATTATTATTATTATTATTAGTATTCTTATTAGTATTATTATTATTATTATTATTATTATACTGAGGAGTGCTGTCTACTACAACCTGTAGATTCCCCTCCAATGATAATATATTATTATTATTAGTATTATTATTATTATTATTATTATTATTATTATACTGAGGAGTGCAATCTACTGCAACCTGTAGATTCCCCTCCGATACTAATATAATATTATTATTATTATTATTATTATTATTATTATTATTATTATACTGAGGAGTGCCATCTACTACAACCTGTAGATTCCCCTCCGATGATATATTATTATTATTATTATTATTATTATTATTATTATTATAATACTGAGGAGTGCCGTCTACTACAACCTGTAGATTCCCCTCCGATGCTAATATATTATTATTATTATTATTATTATTATTATTATACTGAGGAGTGCCATCTACTACAACCTGTAGATTCCCCTCCGATGATATTATTATTATTATTATTATTATTATTATTATTATAATACTGAGGAGTGCCGTCTACTACAACCTGTAGATTCCCCTCCGATGCTAATATATTATTATTATTATTATTATTATTATTATTATTATTATTATTATTATTATTATAATACTGAGGAGTGCCGTCTACTACAACCTGTAGATTCCCCTCCAATACTAAATATATTATTATTATTATTATTATTATTATTATTATTATTATTAATAATATTATTATTTCATATTATTATAATACTAGTCTCCCCATAATAATTTTTTCTTTTTTTTTCACTCTTTATAATATAGGGGACCATGCTCCCCGTTTTATTCATCTTTTTATTTATAGTTCTTTATTTGTATTTCTTATGTCGGGGAGGTGGGTTTTTGCACGTTAATAATATTAAAATAATAATAATATATGCACAATAGGGGTGTTTTTCCCCCTTATATTAAACTTTTTAGAATTTTTTTTTTTTTTTTTTTCTTCTCTTCTCCTTTTTTTTCTCCCTTGGATAGGGATATGATAGCACCCTATAACTTTAGTAACAATAATATTATATATAACAGGGGTGGATCTTCACCCTATATTAATTTATTCCAATTTTTTTATTTTTTTTTGTTCTTCTTTCACAATGCAGGGAACTTGATTATCCCTCTAGTTTTCACCGTGTAAATACACAATAGGGGGATTTACTCCCCCCGGAATAATCGTTTTAGACTTTTCACCTATCCTTTTGTTTATCATTTATTTTTTTTTAATTTATTTTATTTTTTTTATTTTTTTTGGGGTGAGGTGGGTTTCTGCACGAGTATAATAGTAAAATAATAATAATATATGCACAATAGGGGTGATTTCCCCCATGTATTAAATTTTTCGATCTTACACTTAAAATTTTTTTTTTTTTTTTTTTCTCTCTCTTTCACAATGTAGGGAATTTGGCCTTCCCTCTGTTTATACTTTGTAAATACACAATAGGGAGAATTTATTACCCCTGGAATCAGTTTTTTTTTTTTTTTTTTTCTCTTCTTTCTCTTCCTTCTCTGTTTTTCCTCTCCTCCTCTCTCCTCTCTTCTTGTACCTGCCATCTTTGTCCTACCCCGTCGCCCCCCCCTCCCCCCCACTGCTAAAAGGAAAAGCTAGACATGGGGCAAGTGGGAAGGGAGTAATCCTGTAGCACTAGTGACAGATGAATGAAGTTTTCTCCTCTTAGATTCTTTCTTTTCTTTATGGTATAAGAGGTACCTATTGAGACCAATATGTTGTAAGTCTGTATGTTGATTGTATGTGTATTTATTGTTCTGTTTGGAAAAAAATTAATAAAAAGAAATTAAAAAAAAAAAAAAAATACTGAGGAGTGCCATCTACTACAACCTGTAGATTTCCCCTCCGATACTACTACTAATAATAATAATAATAATACTGAGTACTGCCATCTACTACAATGCAACCTGTAGATTTCCCCTCCAATGCTAATTTATTATTATTATTATTATTATTATTATTATTATTATACTGAGGAGTGCCATCTACTACAACCTGTAGATTTCCCCTCCGATACTAATATATAATAATAATAATAATAATAATAATAATAATAATAATAATATTGAGGAGTGCCATCTACTACAATGCAACCTGTAGAGTCCCCCCTCCAATACTAATATATTTTAATCATCATTATTATTATTATTATTATTATTATTATAATATTGAGGACTGCCATCTACTACAATGCAACCTGTAGATTTCCTCCTCCAATACTAATATAATAATATTATTATTATACAGGATTTGCTACTACGACTTCTACTCTTATTATTATTATTATTATTATTATTATTATTACTACTGTTATCATTATTATTTCCATTTATTAACCTAAACAACTGCTCTATGAGGGAGATATACTATTGTATTATGTTTTTTTTTTACTGCCATTGTTATTCATTATTATTATTATTATTATTATTATTACTGTTATTATTTATATTTATAAATCCCTCAAAGTAACCTAAACAACTGCTCTATGAGGGAGATATAGCATTTTTATTTTTTTAACTACCATTATTACTACTCCTCATTATCATTATTATTACTATTTACAAATCCCCCAAAGATAACTTGAAGAGCTGCTGTATAAGAAGAATATAGGCAGCACAGTGGCTAAGTGGTGAGCACTTCCGCCTAGCAGCACTGGGGTCGTTGGTTTTAATCTCAATCAAGGCACTACCTGCCTGGAGTTTGCATGTTCTTTCTGTGATTGTGTAGGCTTCGTCCGGGTACTCCAGTTTCCTCCCAAGCATGCTGTGAGGTTAGTTGGACACATGTAAACCTGCGGCACAACAGCGAGGCACAAT
Organism: Rana temporaria; assembly: GCF_905171775.1. NCBI lineage: Eukaryota > Metazoa > Chordata > Amphibia > Anura > Ranidae > Rana > Rana temporaria. The sequence goes on along the minus strand of NC_053500.1, from coordinate 8,382,384 downwards.
AGGACAAATGCCCCGTCCCTCCGCTGTTTGCATAGCATTAAATTGTGGCCACGAAATGGTATCTACCATAGAAAAAAAGCTCCTACAATGGAGCTATAGGACGACACTCCAGCTGATCAGTAACTCAGCAGGAGTGCCCTTTGGCACTTTTCGATGGCGGGCACATATCAACAGTCATGGTAGAGCTTTGGAGGTGAGTGTTGAACACCGACACCCCGGTTATACAGTCATGGTAGAGCTTTGGAGGTGAGCGTTGGAACCCCGGCACCCCAGTTATACAGTCGTGGTAGAGCTTTGGAGGTGAGCGTTGGAACCCCGGCACCCCAGTTATACAGTCGTGGTAGAGCTTTGGAGGTGAGCGTTAAACACTGGCCCCCCCGGTTATACAGTCATGGAAGAGCTTTGGAAGTGGGCGTTGGAATACCGGCACTCCGGTTATACAGTCATGGTAGAGCTTTGGAGGTGATCATTAGAACAGTCATGGTAGAGCTTTGGAGGTGAGCGTTGGAACACTGGCACCCCAGTTATACAGTCGTGGTAGAGCTTTGGAGGTGAGCGTTGAAACACCGGCACCCCGGTTATACAGTCCTGGTAGAGCTTTGGAGGTAAGCATTGAACACCGTCACCCTGGTAGAGCTTTGGAGTCATGGTAGACCTTTGGAGGTGAGCGTTAAACACTGGCCCCCCCCCGTTATGCAGTCATGGCAACGCTTTGTAGGTGAGTGTTGAAACACCGGCACCCTGGTTATACAGTCATGGTAGAGCTTTGGAGGTGAGCGTTGAACACTGTCACCCTGGTTATGCAGTCATGGAAGAGCTTTGGAAGTGGGCGTTGGAATACCGGCACCCCGGTTATACAGTCATGGTAGAGCTTTGGAGGTGAGCGTTGAACACCGGCACCCCGGTTATACAGTCATGGTAGAGCTTTGGAGGTGAGCGTTGAATACCGGCACCCCGGTTATACAGTCATGGTGGAGCTTTGGAGGTGATCGTTGGAACACCGGCACCCTGGTTATACAGTCCTGGTAGAGCTTTGGAGGTGAGCGTTGAACAGCGGCACCCTGGTTATACAGTCATGGTAGAGCTTTGGAGGTGAGCGTTGGATACCGGCACCCCGGTTATACAGTCCTGGTAGAGCTTTGGAGGTGGGCATTGAACACCGGCACCCTGGTTATACAGTCATGGTAGAGCTTTGGAGGTGAGCGTTGAATACCGGCACCCCGGTTATACAGTCATTGTAGAGCTTTGGGGGTGAGCGTTGGAACACCGGCACCCCGGTTATACAGTCCTGGTAGAGCTTTGGAGGTTGGCTTTGATGGTTCTGGGTTATTTCCCCCACCAGGAACAATGGAGTTGGGCGCTCCCATACTGGGCTTCCTCCAACACTCCAGATGGCTACCACCCAACAGTATGATGGTGGGCAGCTTGGGATTAGAGTGTAAGCTTTTCGATGGATTTGATGGACCATGAAGGCGTTGGAGGACATTTTAGGGGCTTCTCATGAACCTGGTTTTGCATTACAGTTTTGACTGAAGATATTCCACCTGAATTAATTGTATATAAAAAGATAATAAAAACGTGCAATGTCTACAGAATTATATTGGCCATTTCCAGGAGCCAATCAGAAAGTGGGACTGTATCTTTGTGATTGTTATGATGGTGTCCTATGTCTCCTGTTAGTGAATATCTTCCATACTGTCCAACATCCTGAACAATTCCATTTGTTACAAAGTCTCTTTTCCGGCACCGGACGTTCTCCCTGATCCTAGTGATGGAGGGATGTGACCAACCTGCCCACACACTGGGCCGGGCTCAGACATTTCTCATGAGCAGAGTCGTCTCTTGGGAAGTGACATGGTTCAAGTCTCTCGCTCTGTGTCAGGTATTTACATAGAGAGACAATGCTGAGCTTCCTCTGTAACCCAAAACCTCATAAACCATAGAGAGAGAGAGAGAGAGAGAGAGAGAGAGAGAGAGAGAGACATCCTCCTCCTCCTCCTCCTCCCAGCCGTCCTAGCACACCATTTTCTCCTCGTCACACCACACGTCACATGGCTGAACTTGTTTGGGGGGCCACAGGCCCAATAACCAGTATGTCACACACATATGACGTGATACGTAATAACAGTAACATAATAAACATACTAATAGTAATATCAGTAGAGGAACTATAGAATTATAATGGTGCTAATAATAGTATCTAAAACAGTGATAGTAAAAAAAAGTAGTACATTTAAAATAAATACAGATGGGATTAACCAACAGTAGCCACAGTGGTAATAAAAAAATAATCTAGTACTACCGGCCATAAGAGGGGAGTAGTAATAAGAATTCTACAGAAAAATATTACTATTGTAGAAAAAGTAGAAACAATTTGGGTCATTTTAGAACATCTAGTAATAATAGTCGGAGTCGTATTCTAAAATTAAAAACCCAACTTCGGGCTTGGCAGATGGCACTCCTTCCAGTGTGCCCCCTCCCCCCCACATTAGATTGTAAGCTCTCAGGAGCAGAGCCCTCCTAATCCTCTTGTAATGAATGGTGATGTACTGTACTGCCTGATTTTATTGCGTAAAGCACTGTGTGCGTAAAGCTATGTGAATCCTGAATAATAATAATATAATAATAATAAAAATAAAAAGAATGATGAATAATAACATACATGAATGATTATTTTTATATATATATATATATATATATATATATATATATATATATATATATGACACCTGATTTTTATAAAAATAAATTAAGGTTGTTGGGGAGCTCCAATTATTATTATTTTTCTTGTTTTATATATATATATATATATATATATATATATATATATATATATATATATATATATATATATATAAATCATTCTTTTATTTTATTATTCTTATTATATATATATATGAAAAATAATAATTGGAGCTCCCCTACAACCTTAATTTATTTTTATAAAAATCAGGTGTCATATATATATATATATATATATTATATATATATATATATTATATATATATATATATATATATGACACCTGATTTTTATAAAAATAAATTAAGGTTGTTGGGGAGCTCTAATTATTATTATTTTTCTTGTTTTATATATATATATATATATATAATATAAATCATTCTTTTATTTTATTATTCTTATTATATATATATATGAAAAATAATAATTGGAGCTCCCCTACAACCTTATTTTTTTTTTTATAAAAATCAGGGGCCAGATCCAGAGAGAAATAGATCCGCGCAGCGTATCAGAGATGCGCTACGCCGTCATACCTTACCTGGCGGAATTTCGAATCCTCAACGATTTCTCACCGTAAGTTACGGCGGCGTAGTGTATTTCTGGCGACGGAATTTGGGGGGCGGGTTTCATTTAAATGAAGCGCGTCCCCGCGCCGAATGAACTGCGCATACGTCGTCCAGAAATTTCCCGCCGTGCATTGCGCTAAATGACGTCGCTAGGACGTAATTTTTTTAACTTAGACGTGAGTTACGTCCATCCCGATTCACGGACGACTTACGCAAAAAATAATAAAAATTCAAATTTCGACGCGTGAACGACGGTCATACTTAACATGGCAAGTCTATCTATACGCCGCAAAATACCAACTTTAGCTATACGCCGGAAAAAGCCGACTAGAGCCAACATAAGAGAATGTGTCGGCCGCGCGTACGTTCGTGGATCGTCGGAAATAGCTAATTTGCATACCCGATGCAGAAAACGACGAGAACGCCACCCAGCGGACGCCGTAGTATTGCATCTAAGATCCGAAGGCGTACGAAGACGTACGCCTGTCGGATCGAACCCAGATGCCGTCATATCTTGTTTTGAGGATTCAAACTAAAGATACGACGCGGGAAATTTGAAAGTACGCCGGCGTATCAGTAGATACACCGACGTACTTGCTCTGTGGATCTGGCCCCAGGTGTCTTCTTACCAATCTGACAATGATTATAAAAGTAATAACAACCATAACTGTAACAAAGTAATAATAATGTTGTAACAATGATAATATAGTGCTAGTAATTATGAACAAAAATGCTAATAGGAAAATCTAAACATAACGTAAACATATAATTAAAGCAATAAATATCAACTTTAGAAAATAAAATTAAGCTGAGAGTTGGAGTGATAATAATAATAATATATATATGTAAAATCATCATTCTTGTATTTTATTATTCTTATTATTATTCAGGATTCATATATATGTTAAATACACAGTCTCTCTTTCTTTCTTTCTTTCTTTCTTTCTTTCTTTCTTTCTTTCTTTCTTTCTTTCTTTCTTTCTTTCTTTCTTTCTCTCTCTCTCTCTCTCTCTCTCTCTCTCTCTCTCTCTCTCTTTCTCTCTCTCTCTTTCTCTCTCTCTCTTTCTTTCTCTTTCTCTCTCTCTCTCTCTCTCTCTCTCTCTCTCTCTCTCTCTTTCTCTCTCTCTCTTTCTTTCTCTTTCTCTCTCTCTCTCTCTTTCTTTCTTTCTTTCTTTCTTTCTTTCTTTCTTTCTTTCTCTCTCTCTCTTTCTTTCTTTCTTTCTTTCTTTCTTTCTTTCTTTCTTTCTTTCTTTCTTTCTTTCTTTCTTTCTTTCTTTCTCTCTCTCTCTCTCTCTCTTTTTTTTCCTGCTGTGTTCTGGGAGCCGAGTGTTTCCCAGAACGGGGGGGGACGGGATCTGACGTCCTGCCCGCAGTCTACCCGCACACTGTGTGGCCGGAAGTGGGTGCAAATACCTGTCTTTAGACAGGTATCTGCACCCCCCTCCCCCCTGAAAGATGTCAATTGTGACACCGGAGGGGGGGGGCTTCCGATTCGCGGGCGTGAAGGTGGAGGGTGGAGCTCCGCTTTAAACATATAATTAATGCATTTAAAATATCAACTTTAGAAGAAAAAATTATACTAAAGTTGGAGTGATAATGATGATAATACTAATAAAAATTATAAATAGAAAAATAAATATATATAACAATAGTAGTAAATCTAAACAAAACTCAAATACATAATTTAAGCATTAAAATATAAATATCAACTTTAGAAGACAAAATGATACTAAGAAACTGAAGTGATAGTTATAGTAATAATAATCATAAAATAAATGCCATTAGCAGCAGTCATTTTCATTATAATAACAGTACTGCTAATGTGAAAGTAGTAATAATAATAATAATAATAATAATGGAGACAGTAGTTTGGTTACAATAACAGTAGTTTGTCTTTATACTTCTAATACTAGACATGTGCTGCCCTCTGGTGGAGAGGTGCTCATATTGCTGGCCCTGCTAGTTGGAGCTCCCCCACAGAGTGTGATCAGTAAATAATGATGTCTTTTATTGATCGGTGTGTGTTTGTGTAGGGCTTACAGCTCTAAATACCCTCTGAGGATGTTTTTTGGACTCTGGGAGGGAAGCCGGGGACATACGAAGCCCAGACAAATAATATCTGCCTGCGCCCCCCCCCATGCAAGGCATGGGGCGCAGGCAGAAGTATTTTTTATCTACCAGGTGACCTATTTAAGGGAACGCTATAAGGAAACCTAGTGGATCCTGTGTGTGTGTATGTGTGTATATATATATATATACACGTGATTGTACTGATACAGTATATTGCCCCAGGTTACATGGAGGGTGTTTAGTAGACATGTGCAATTAATTTTGTTTAACGAATTTCGACAAATTCGGAAATTTTGGAAATGTCCGAATTAAATGAAAACCAGTTTAACAATTTTTTTCCGAATATTCGGAAATTTCGAATATTCTAAAACTTGGAAATCTAAGATTCTAAGGGCCAGATTCACAAAAGAGATACGACGGCGTATCTCCTGATACGCCGTCGTATCTCTGTGATCCGCCCGTCGTAACTATGCGGCTGATTCATAGAATCAGGTTACGCATAGATAGCCCTAAGATCCGACAGGTGTAATTGACTTACACCGTCGGATCTTAGGATGCAATTCTAGGCCGGCCGCTAGGTGGCGATTCCATTGCGGTGGGTGTAGAATATGCAAATGACTAGTTACGGCGATTCACGAACGTACGCTTTACCCGTCGCTCTAAATTTACGTTGTTTCCGTCGAGATACGCCGCGTAAAACTAAGGCTGCCCTCTAGGTGGTGTAACCCATGTTAAGTATGGCCGTCGTTCACGCGCCAAAATTTTAAAATTCACGTCGTTTGCGTAAGTCGTCCGTGAATGGCGCTGGACGCCATTTACGTTAACGTCGAAACCAATGACGTCCTTGCGACGTCATTTAGGGCAATGCACGTTGGGTAATTTGACAGACGGAACATGCGCAGTACGTTCGGCGCGGGAACGCGCCTAATTTAAATGGTGCCCGCCCCATTTTAATTAGGCGGGCTTGCCTAATTTGTACCTGAATCTGGCCCTAAATTTGGAAATCTGAAAATCAGAATGAAAACCTGAAGATTCAAAAGAACGAAAATCAGAAAGAAAAAAAAGGACAAAGATAAATACTTTTGAAAACCCGAAAAATTTAAAAATTATAACCAACTAATAATAACTTGACTATTTCTAACTATTAAATTAAATAAAATTAAATTATAGGTATTGGAATTTCCTTTCAAATTTGGCTGAATTTATCCGAAGTTACGAATTATCTGAAATAATGAATGCTGCGGCTAAACAAATGGAATGGAACAAATTTATTTTTACGTTACCCCTGCTATATGAGACGTAGCCAACTTTAAGTATGGACGTCGGGCCAGCGTTGAATTTTCCGTCGTGTACGTCGTTTGCGTAAAACGTTTGCGAATAGGGCTTTGCGTAGAATGACGTCCACGTCGAAAGCATTGGCTTGTTTTGGGTTAATTTGGAGCATGCGCACTGGGATACCCCCACGGACGGTGCATGCGCCGTTCAGAAAAAATGTCATTTACGTCGGGTCAAGACGTATTGACATAAAACACGCCCCCATCTCATCCATTTGAATTGCGCGCCCTAACGCCGACACAGTTACACTACGCCGCCGTAACTTATGGCGCAAATTCTTTATGGATACGTGAAATACGCTGTAAATTACGGCGGCGTAGTGTACACTACGCCGGACGTAAAGAAGCGCCGAGGTACGTGGATCTGGCCCAAAACGTTTCCATGCATTTCAGTCACGTCTTAACGCACATTAAAATGCACTGGATTTCCTATGACATCACATCGGGGGGGGGGGGGGGGGGGTGGTTCACAATATCAATCACAAAGCAAACTTTTTTTTTTATTTCCCTTATTTGCGCTGCGCTGGCCTGCGTGGCATTAAAATTAATACATGTTGCATTTTAACGCAATGCAAGTCAATGCAGCATTGTAGTGTGAACAGGACACAAATATTTTTTTTAGGTGCTTCGACCATCCGAGTATGCAGTAATAAAAAAAAAAAAGTTTATTTCATAAAAAAACGCAATAAAATACCGCATGCGCATATGTTTTCTATAATATAAAACGAATAAAAAGAATAAAAAAAAAAAATACCCCATGCGGTATTTTAGAAAATGCAAGCCTGCGGCATCCTAGCTGGTTGTTAAGGATGCGGCGGCTGTCCGCTCCTTAACAACCATGAAATATTGGAGTATAGCGTTGTGCGTATACTAGGAAATACAGAAAAATAAATGAAAAGAAAAACATTTAATTTTATTTTAACATTAGTTAAAATAAAAACATCTAAAAACTATTTTACAGAGATCCAGAAATATAAATGAAAAGAAAAACATTTAATTTAATTTTAACATAAGTTAAAATAATAATATCTAAAAACAATTTCGAAGGAAATAGATCCATAAAAAATAAATGAAAAGAAAAACATTTGATCCATAAAAATAAATGAAAAGAAAAACATTTAATTTTATTTTAACATTAGTTAAAATACAAATATCGAAAAACGAATTCACAGGAAATGGATCAAAAAAAAAAAATAACAATAAAAACATTTCATTTTATTTTAACATTGGTTAAAATAAAAATATCTAAAAAATATTTTACAGAGATCCAGAAAAATACATGAAAATAATAACATTTAATTTTATTTTAACATTAGTTAAAATAAAAATGTAATTATTTTACAGAGATACTGAAATATAAATGAAAAGAAAAACATTTAATTTTATTTTAATATAGGTTAAAATAATAATATCTAAAAAACAATTTAGAAGGAAATAGAGCCATAAAAATAAATGAAAAAAAAAACATTTAATTTTATTTTAACATTAGTTAAAATACAAATTATCGAAAAACTATTTTACAGGAAATGGATCCAGAAAAATAAATAAAAATAATAACATTTTATTTTAACATTGGTTAAAATAAAAATATCTAAAACAATTTCACAGGAAATAGATTCAGAAAAATAAATTAAAAGAAAAACATTTAATTTTTATTTTAACATTATTGAAAAAAAATATCTGAAAACAATTTCACAGCGAGTACAGTCCTTATGGATACAGAACGTTTGTAGTTCCCAACATGTTTTGCTCTCAATCTGGGTATCCTCAGGGGATGCTGTCTGCTTAGGGAACAAACAGTGCAAATAGCTGGTTGTTAAGGATGCAGCGGCTGTCCGCTCCTTGACAACCATGAAATATTGGAGTATGTGCGGTGTGTATACTAGGAAATAAATCCAGAAAAATAAATGAAAAGAAAAACATTTAATTTTTTTTAATGGAAGTTAAAATAAAAATATCTAAAAACTATTTCACAGAAAATAGATCCAGAAAAATAAATTAAAAGAAAAACATTTAATTTTATTTTAACATTAGTTAAAATAATATCTAAAAAAAAATCACAGGAAATAGATCCAGAAAAATAAACATTTTTAACATTTTAGTTAAAGAAAATCTAAAAACAATTTCACAGTGAGTACGGTCCTTATGGATACAGCACGTTTGATGTAGTTCCCAACATGTTTCACCTTTAATCTGGGTATCCTCAGGGGATGCTGTCCACTTAGGGAACAAACAGTGCAAATAGCTGGTTGTTAAGGTTGCGGCGGCTGTCCGCTTCTTAACAGCCATGAAATATTGGAGTATGTGTGGTGTGTATACTAGGAAATAGATCCAGAAAAATAAATTAAAAGAAAACCATTTAATTTTATTTTACCATTAGTTAAAATAATATCTAAAAAAAATTCACAGGAAATAGATCCAGAAAAATAAACATTTTTAACATTTTAGTTAAAGAAAATCTAAAAACAATTTCACAGCGAGTACAGTCCTTATGGATACAGCAAGTTTGATGTCGTCGTTCCCAACATGTTTCACCCTCAATCTGGGCTTTCTCAGGGGATGCTGTCCGCTTACGGCACAAACCTTCTAATAGAAAGAGATATATACATTGATATCAATATAGAGCATTTTAGAAAACATAGACATCCCTCTGGAGGGAAAAGCAGAGAAAGGCATTGTCAGGGGGAGTCTTGTTATCTGGAAATGTTACACTCGCACATTACTGCTTCTTATACAATGATGAACTATATGTGATGACAGGTTCACTTTAAGCAGTGTTGTTGTTGTTGTCAGTCAGTAGAGCGGACATGTTGTGCCTCGTCAGGTCATCCCTGTGACTTTCTCTATGTAATGCCTCTGACATACTTCTATGGTTCCATCATTCTGTAATGCTGTGATAATTATTATTTGTGTACTTTATACTCCTCTGCTGTCTAATAAAACCTCACTCCTCTAAGGCTGCACTCCATTACTCACCGGAAGGAGGAACACAATCATTGCTCATGGTCACATGACCAGAATATCAGGAATTCCTCACTGAGTCATTTTTATCTCACCTTGACGGCTTACGCAAATTGCACAACCTTACCACCTACCACCCAACACAACCATACCACCTACCACCCAACACAACCATACCACCTACAACCCAACACAACCATACCACCTACCACCCAACACAACCATACCACCTACAACCCAAAACAACCATACCACCTACCACCCAACACAACCATACCACCTACCACCCAACACAACCATACCACCTACAACCCAAAACATCCATACCACCCAACACAACCATACCACCTACCACCCAACACAACCATACCACCTACAACCCAAAACAACCATGCCACCTACAACCCAACACAACCATACTACCTACCACCCAACACAACCTTACCACCTACCACCCAACACAACCATACTACCTACAACCCAAAACAACCATACCACCTACAACCCAACACAACCATACTACCTACCACCCAACACAACCATACTACCTGCAACCCAAAACAACCATACCACCTACCACCCAACACAACCATACTACCGGCAACCCAACACAACCATACTACCTACCACCCAACACAACCATACCACCTACAACCCAACACAACCATACCACCTACAACCCAAAACAACCATGCCACCTACAACCCAACACGGCCATACTACCTACCACCCAACACAACCATACTACATGCAAGCCAACATAATCATACTACCTACAACCCAACACAGCCATACTACCTACCACCCAACACAACCATACTACCTGCAACCCAACACAACCATACTACCTGCAACCCAACACAGCCTTACTACCTGCAACCCAACACAGCCATACTACCGGCAACCCAACACAACCATACTACCTGCAACCCAACACAGCCTTACTACCTGCAACCCAACACAACCATGCCACCTACAACCCAACACAGCCATACTACCTACCACCCAACACAACCATACCACCTGCAACCCAACACAACCATACTACCTGCAACCCAACACAGCCTTACTACCTGCAACCCAACACAGCCATACTACCTGCAACCCAACACAGCCTTACTACCAGCAACCCAACACAGCCTTACTACCAGCAACCCAACACAGCCATACTACCTGCAACCCAACACAGCCATACCACTTTACAACACAACACAGCCTTACTACCAGCAACCCAACACAGCCTTACTACCAGCAACCCAACACAGCCTTACTACCAGCAACCCAACACAGCCTTACTACCTGCAACCCAACACAGCCATACTACCTGCAACCCAACACAGCCATACTACCTGCAACCCAACACAGCCATACTACCTGCAACCCAACACAGCCATACTACCTGCAACCCAACACAGCCATACCACTTACAACCCAACACAGCCATACTACCTACCACCCAACACAGCCATACTACCTACAACCCAACACAGCCATACCACTTACAACCCAACACAGCCATACTACCTACCACCCAACAAAACCATACTACCTGCAACCCAAAACAACAATGCCACCTACAACTCAACACAGCCATACTACCTACCACCCAACACAACCATACTACCGGCAACCCAACACAACCATACTACCTGCAACCCAACACAACCATACTACATGCAACCCAACACAACCATACTACCTGCAACCCAACACAGCCATATCACCTACAACCCATCACAGCTATAGCAACTACAACCCAACATGATGGTGCTAAAGGAATGATGGTGCTAAATAAATAAACCTGGGAATTGATCACTCTATTTTATCACTTCACAATTCAACACAGTCAGTCATATCACCTACAACCCAACACATTCATAGCACCTACAGCCCAACATAGCCATGCCACCTACAACCCAACACAGCCATACCACCTACCACCCAACACAGCTGCCAGTGCCACCAGATAAGGAATGCCACTTGCCACATCACCTGCCAGTGCCACCAGATAAGGAATGCCACTTGCCACATCACCTGCCAGTGCCACCAGATAAGGAATGGCACTTGCCACATCACCTGCCAGTGCCACCAGGTGTGGATTGTCACTGAATTTATGGCACTGGTTCAGTGGTCTTTGAGTGAGGGCGGGAGAGCGGAGATGCAGGGCGGGCGGTGAGAGATGTAACCTCTCTGCTCCTCACCGCACCTCCGACATTCAGCATGCTGTGAGTGAGGGTGGAAGAGCGCAGATGCTAGGCGGGCGGAGAGAGATGATGTCATCTCTCTGCTCCCCGCCGCACCTACGTCATTCCTCACGCTGTAGAGGAAGAGCAGTGACGTTAGGTGGGGGCGGAGAGATGTCATCTCTGCTCGCAGCGTGCTCCTCTCATCCGCCCGCAGCCCGCCTGTCAGATCCACGGGCTCTCACCTGCCGCCTTAAAATGTCATGCTGCCCGCTGCAGCCCGGCTGTAGAGGCACCGCGGCCCGGGGGTTGACGACCCCTGCCATAGTCAGTAGGCAAGAGGCCACCCTGCAGTCCCCTCCAGAAGGTTGGGTCTGTCATACTGCTCAGGGATTCTGGGTGAAGAGTTTGAGTTCCTGTTGCCTTTCTATGATCTGGAATCTTGCCCATTCTCCTCTGACCTCAACAAGGCATTTTCCTCTACACAACTGCCGGTCACTGGATATTTTCTCTCTTTTCCCACCATTCTCTGTAAACCCTGAGAGATGGTTGTGTGTGAAAATCCCAGAAATACTCAGACCGGCCCGTCTGCCACCAACAACCACGCCACGATCAAAGTCACTTCAATCCCCTTTCTTACCCTATTCTGATGCTCAGTTTGAACCTCAGCAAGTCGTCTTCACCACATCTTGATGCCTAAATGCATTGAGTTGCCGCCATGCGATTGGCTGATTTAGCAATTTTTTGTTACCGAGCTATTGATCAGGTGTACCTACTAAAGTGTCCAGTGAGTGTGTAATACGGAGTTGGGGGTGTAATAAGATATAAAGGTGACCATTGATTCCTCCGTTACCCCCCGTCACTAAAATGTATCGCCCGTCCACACCACAAACCGTTCTATTATTCTAGAGGAAGGAGACATTTCTGGAGAATCAAATGGTTCTCTCATCATCTGGGGTGTTTGCGATATAAAATTTGGGGAGATGTTTATTGATACATTTCCTCTTTGTGCTGTGTGTAGTCTGTCCACCAGAGGGCAGTGTTCTTGTGTCTTGTAGTAAGGAGACTAGAAAACACACTAGGGGCCAGATTCAGAAACGAGATACGACGGTGTATCTTCTGATACACCGTCGTATGTCTGAGTGCGGTCCGTCGTATCTATGCGCCTGATTCAGAGAATCAGTTACGCATAGATATGCCTAAGATCCGACTGGTGTAAGTGTCTTACACCATCGTATCTTAGGCTGCATATTCACGCTGGCCGCTAGGTGGCGCTTCCGTATAGTTACGCGAGGAATATGCTAATTAGATATTTACGCCGATTCAGAAACGTACGTCCCGCCGGCGCATTTTTTTACGTCGTTTACGTTAGGCTTTTTTCGGCGTATAGTTACCCCTGCTATATGAGGCGTAGTTAATGTTAAGTATGGTCGTCATTCCCGCGCCGAGTTTTGAAATTTTACGTTGTTTGCGCAAGTCGTACTCGAATAGGGCCTTACGTCATTACCATTATCCAATACGTCCTTGCGGCGTAGTTTAGAGCAATGCACACTGGGATATCTTACGGACGGCGCATGCGTCGTTCAAAAAATACGTCAAAAACGTGGGGTCAAGTAAAATTTAAATAAAACACTCCCCCAACATCCCCATTTGAATTAGGCGGGCTTACGCCGCCACACATACGTTACACCGCCGTAACTGAGGGCGCAAGTTCTTTCTGAATACAGAACTTGCGCCCAAAGTTATGGCGGCGTAACGTATAGGAGATACGTTACGCCGGAAGAAAGATGCACTCATCTTTCTGAACCCGGGCCCGTAAATTCAAAGCTGCGCCGGCGTATCTTCTTTCTGTATTCAGAAAGCAAGATACGCCAAAATTAGGCTAAGATCCGACTGGCGTAAGTCTCTTACGCCGTCGTATCTTGGGGTGCATATTTACGCTGGCCGCTAGGTGGCGCTTCCGTCGTTTTCGGCGTAGAATATGCAAATGACCTAGATATGCCGATTCACAAACGTACGTGTGCCCGGCGGAATTTTTTACGTCGTTTGCGTAAAGCTTTTTCTGGCATAAGGTTGCTCCTGCTTCTATGAGGCGCACGCAATGTTAAGTATGGACGTCGTTCCCGCGTCGAATTTTTAATTTTTTACGCCGTTTGCGTAAGTCGTTCGCGAATAGGGCTGGACGTAATTTACATTCATGTCGAAAGTAATGACGATTTGCGGCGGAATTTCAAGCATGCGCACTGGGATTGTTTCACAAACGGAGCATGCGCGTTCGTAAAAAACGTAAAATACGCGGGGTCAACAATAATTTAAATAAAACACGCCCACATCATCCCCGTTTGAATTAGGCGGGCTTACGCCGGACCACATACGTTACGCCGCCGTAACTTAGGGCACAAGTTCTTTCTGAATACGGAACTTGCGCCCTAATTTACGGCGGCGTAACTTATCGGGGATACGTTACGCCCGCACAATGTTACGCAGGGCTACCTGAATCCGGCCCACAATGTTCTGCTCTGTATTATTACAAGCGGGACCTTCGATGTGGGAAATGCAGAGAACTGCGCTCTATTATCTCTCCAGCTTCATGTTATTGACATATTAAAAGCCGTTTAATGTCGTCGTGCTCCCCGACTGCCTTCAGACAGGAAATTTGTTTTTTTCATTTTTATTTCATTCGCCGTGAGCCCGATTCCTGGAAGACGGCGGCGGCGATCATCAGCTGGGTCATTCTGACCAAATCAGACTTTAAAACATTTACTTATTAAAGTGTATCTAACCCCCAAACTAAAATGTAATCTGCTAGTAGTGCCGCTGTCCGAAGGTGTCTCCATTGTTCCTCCCGGAAGAGTGGAGACACCCGAAGCGCTCCTTTACACTCGCTTCAAAATGTGTCATTGTGCGTGTTTATTTAAATTCACGTTGAATGCCAATCAAAGACCATGTCAGTAAATTAGATGTGGGGTTCGTTTTGTGCTTATTATGAGGGGCTCCCACCATCCCTGTGCTGTGCCCATTATGAGGGGCTCCCACCATCCCTGTGCTGTGCTCATTATGAGGGGCTCCCACCATCCCTGTGCTGTGCTCATTATGAGGGGCTCCCATCATTCCTGTGCTGTGCTCATTATGAGGGGCTCCCATCATCCCTGTGCTGTGCTCATTATGAGGGGCTCCCACCATCCCTGTGCTGTGCTCATTATGAGGGGCTCCCATCATTCCTGTGCTGTGCTCATTATGAGGGGCTCCCACCATCCCTGTGCTGTGCTCTTTATGAGGGGCTCCCATCATCCCTGTGCTGTGCTCATTATGAGGGGCTCCCACCATCCCTGTGCTGTGCCCATTATGAGGGGCTCCCACCATTCCTGTGCTGTGCCCATTATGAGGGGCTCCCACCATCCCTGTGCTGTGCTCATTATGAGGGGCTCCCACCATCCCTGTGCTGTGCTCTTTATGAGGGGCTCCCATCATCCCTGTGCTGTGCTCATTATGAGGGGCTCCCACCATCCCTGTGCTGTGCCCATTATGAGGGGCTCCCACCATTCCTGTGCTGTTCTCATTATGAGGGGCTCCCACCATCCCTGTGCTGTGCTCTTTATGAGGGGCTCCCACCATCCCTGTGCTGTGCTCATTATGAGGGGCTCCCACCATCCCTGTGCTGTGCCCATTATGAGGGGCTCCCACCATCCCTGTGCTGTGCCCATTATGAGGGGCTCCCACCATTCCTGTGCTGTTCTCATTATGAGGGGCTCCCACCATTCCTGTGCTGTGCTCATTATGAGGTGCTCCCACCATCCCTGTGCTGTGCCCATTATGAGGGGCTCCCACCATCCCTGTGCTGTGCCCATTATGAGGGGCTCCCACCATTCCTGTGCTGTTCTCATTATGAGGGGCTCCCACCATCCCTGTGCTGTGCCCATTATGAGGGGCTCCCACCATCCCTGTGCTGTGCTCTTTATGAGGGGCTCCCACCATCCCTGTGCTGTGCTCTTTATGAGGGGCTCCCACCATCCCTGTGCTGTGCTCATTATGAGGGGCTCCCACCATCCCTGTGCTGTGCCCATTATGAGGGGCTCCCACCATCCCTGTGCTGTGCTCATTATGAGGGGCTCCTATCATTCCTGTGCTGTGCTCATTATGAGGGGCTCCCACCATCCCTGTGCTGTGCCCATTATGAGGGGCTCCCACCATTCCTGTGCTGTGCCCATTATGAGGGGCTCCCACCATTCCTGTGCTGTGCTCATTATGAGGGGCTCCCACCATCCCTGTGCTGTGCCCATTATGAGGGGCTCCCACCATTCCTGTGCTGTTCTCATTATGAGGGGCTCCCACCATTCCTGTGCTGTGCTCATTATGAGGGGCTCCCACCATCCCTGTGCTGTGCCCATTATGAGGGGCTCCCACCATCCCTGTGCTGTGCCCATTATGAGGGGCTCCCACCATTCCTGTGCTGTTCTCATTATGAGGGGCTCCCACCATCCCTGTGCTGTGCCCATTATGAGGGGCTCCCACCATCCCTGTGCTGTGCTCTTTATGAGGGGCTCCCACCATCCCTGTGCTGTGCTCTTTATGAGGGGCTCCCACCATCCCTGTGCTGTGCTCATTATGAGGGGCTCCCACCATCCCTGTGCTGTGCCCATTATGAGGGGCTCCCACCATCCCTGTGCTATGCCCATTATGAGGGGCTCCCACCATTCCTGTGCTGTTCTCATTATGAGGGGCTCCTATCATTCCTGTGCTGTGCTCATTATGAGGGGCTCCCACCATCCCTGTGCTGTGCCCATTATGAGGGGCTCCCACCATTCCTGTGCTGTGCCCATTATGAGGGGCTCCCACCATTCCTGTGCTGTGCTCATTATGAGGGGCTCCCATCATCCCTGTGCTGTGCTCATTATGAGGGGCTCCCACCATCCCTGTGCTGTGCCCATTATGAGGGGCTCCCACCATTCCTGTGCTGTGCTCATTATGAGGGGCTCCCACCATCCCTGTGCTGTGCCCATTATGAGGGGCTCCCACCATCCCTGTGCTGTTCTCATTATGAGGGGCTCCCACCATCCCTGTGCTGTGCTCTTTATGAGGGGCTCCCACCATCCCTGTGCTGTGCTCTTTATGAGGGGCTCCCACCATCCCTGTGCTGTGCTCATTATGAGGGGCTCCCACCATCCCTGTGCTGTGCTCATTATGAGGGGCTCCCACCATCCCTGTGCTGTGCCCATTATGAGGGGCTCCCACCATCCCTGTGCTGTGCCCATTATGAGGGGCTCCCACCATTCCTGTGCTGTTCTCATTATGAGGGGCTCCCACCATCCCTGTGCTGTGCTCATTATGAGGGGCTCCCACCATCCCTGTGCTGTGCTCATTATGAGGGGCTCCCACCATCCCTGTGCTGTGCCCATTATGAGGGGCTCCCACCATCCCTGTGCTGTGCCCATTATGAGGGGCTCCCACCATTCCTGTGCTGTTCTCATTATGAGGGGCTCCCACCATCCCTGTGCTGTGCCCATTATGAGGGGCTCCCACCATCCCTGTGCTGTTCTCATTATGAGGGGCTCCCACCATCCCTGTGCTGTGCCCATTATGAGGGGCTCCCACCATTCCTGTGCTGTTCTCATTATGAGGGGCTCCCACCATCCCTGTGCTGTGCCCATTATGAGGGGCTCCCACCATCCCTGTGCTGTGCCCATTATGAGGGGCTCCCACCATCCCTGTGGTGTGCTCATTATGAGGGGCTCCCACCATCCCTGTGCTTATCATGAGGGGCTCCCACCATCCCTGTGCTGTGCTCATTATGAGGGGCTCCCACCATCCCTGTGCTGTGCTCATTATGAGGGGCTCCCACCATTCCTGTGGTGTGCTCTTTATGAGGGGCTCCCACCATCCCTGTGCTGTGCTCTTTATGAGGGGCTCCTATCATCCCTGTGCTGTGCTCATTATGAGGGGCTCCCACCATCCCTGTGCTGTGCTCATTATGAGGGGCTCCCACCATCCCTGTGCTGTGCTCTTTATGAGGGGCTCCCACCATCCCTGTGCTGTGCTCATTATGAGGGGCTCCCACCATCCCTGTGCTGTGCTCATTATGAGGGGCTCCCACCATCCCTGTGCTGTGCTCATTATGAGGGGCTCCCACCATCCCTGTGCTGTGCTCATTATGAGGGGCTCCCACCATCCCTGTGCTGTGCTCGTTATGAGGGGCCCCACCATCCCTGTGCTATGCCGAGTTCCTGCTGGGTTTGTTTGTAGCCGTTAGTTCGTATTTTCATAATTCGTGCCGGAAATTCAATTTGGATCGAATATGAAATTTTCGATGGGTTTCAGTAACAATTTACGAACGTTCGTTATGATGAATTTTTAAGCACTGCTGACTTCTTGGGTTTGCTTTTTTTTTTAATTCATCACAGCGAATGTTCGTAATTTTACGAAAATGTTTACGAATCCAAAGAAAATTCGTATCTCGTACGAATCCAAATTGAATTTGGGACACGAGTTAGGAGAATTGGCGGCTAATACGGAACGGAAAAAATTTATTGAAGTAAATAAAATAGTCGCCTTACAGTCCTGTTCACGCGTTGCGTTTGCTTTGCGTCACTTCAACAATCATCCTCCATGTCGCTTTCTTGGTGCTTCCAAAGCCTCCATAGAAGTCTATGACAAAGTTCACTTACAGGAATTGAAGCTTTTGCTTCACTTTATTTTGGAGGTATTGCAGGTATGAGATATCCCAGGATGCACTGGGAAAACCAACAAGCGACCCGGAAAGATGTCAGCAGCATAGGCGTGCGCAAGGGGTGTGCCTGGGCGCACCCTAATCCTGGGATTGGCAAAACGTCATTGGTGGGCAGGTGACGGGTAAACCACAATCCTTCCTTGCCGACCCTCAGAACCTGGACAGGAGAGGTGGCGGGGGGTGCAATTTAGTGGAATCGATCTGTATTTTCCTCCTGCAGCAGCTGAAAGTAGGCTTCTCCTCCTCTCCCTTTTGTCAAAATTCAGCTGCCACAGGAGGAAAATATAGGGGATCGGTACTAATACATGCCGCCCCTTCTTTGCCTGTTCCTCTTCCTTCTGTTGCCCGGGTCCCCCTGTGTGCTCCCCCTTCCTCCCATTGTTTCAGGATGTAGAGCGTGGAAGAGGCCAGTAAATATTTGAGCTTTGGTGTGCACACCCCGATGTAATAGGCTGCGCACACCTATGGTCGTCAGCAGTCACTTTCACTCACGTGGAAGTTTCTGGTGCAGACGTCGCATCTGGTGAACAGCAGGAAGGTGAGTAGGGTTTGTACTTGAGCAGAGAAACTAGCAGACGACACACGTGGTTTACAACATGGGAACGCCGTAGCGGAAGATGAGCAGGAACTAGAGAGAGAGAGAGGACTGAGCGGCGAAGGATCAGCAGAACTGGAGGACTGGTGCAGGAGAAACTAGCAATGTCACACGTGGTGCCCAGTGCGGGAGAAATATAGCAGACGGTGAGCGGGGACCAGAGAGAGAGAGAGGAGGATCAGCAAACCAGAGAATCATCAGAACTGGGGGTTAATACTGAGAGGGGGATCAGCCGAGCTAGGGGTTACTCCTGAGAGGGGGATCAGCAGAGCTAGGGGTTACTACTGAGAGGGGGATCAGCAGAGCTGGGGATTACTAAGAGGGGATCAGCAGAGCTGGGGATTACTACTGAGAGGAGGATTGGCGGAGCTGGTGGTTACTACTGAGAGGGGGTTCAGCAGATCTGGGGGTTACTACTGAGACAGGGGGTCAGCAGAGGTAGGGGTTACTACTGAGTGGAGGATCATCAGAGCTGGGGGTTACTACTGAGAGGGGGATCAGCAGAGCTGGGGGGTTACTACTGAGAGGGGGATCAGCAGAGCTGGGGGGGGTTACTACTGAGAGGGTGATCAGCAGAGCTGGGGGGGTTACTACTGGGAGAGGGATCAGCAAAACTGGGGGTCACTACTGAGAGGGGAATCAGCAGAGCTGGGGGGTTACTACTGAGTGGAGGATCATCAGAGCTGGGGGTTACTGCTGAGAGGGGGGTCAGCAGAGTTGGGGGTTACTACTGAAGCATCACAGAAGAATCAAAAACAAAGCCTGTTGACGCGGAAGGCGCTTTAATGTGTAAAAAAACTAAAATAAAACGAATGCAGACACCACCTGTAAGGATTGGCAATACCGTATAATGTATATAATTTATATGACATTTTTTTGTTTTGGGATTTAATACTTTCACGTCATCTTTCAGTTGTTGTCTTATCCGATCCAACCACAAGAGGGCAGCGTCCTTTCTATAACAATCCCTCATTCAGTCCTGTCTTATCTGATGTATCCACAAGAGGGCAGCGTCCTTGCAGGTTGCGGCAGCCTTCCTCCCAGGGAGAATGTAATGAATTCTTCTGCGATGT
Organism: Rana temporaria; assembly: GCF_905171775.1. Taxonomy (NCBI): domain Eukaryota; kingdom Metazoa; phylum Chordata; class Amphibia; order Anura; family Ranidae; genus Rana; species Rana temporaria. Next base: position 8,362,136 of record NC_053500.1, on the reverse strand, counting down.
ATTATAAGAAGGACATTACATTTGGGACTTGCAGAGAACATTCCTCTATTACATCTCAAGTATTAAAAACCATTTAATGTCATTCTGCTCCTAAGCCGGTCACAGCCAGAAAATTGATTCTCATTTCTATTTCATGTGTCATGAGCGTCGCAGCGTCCCCCCCCCCCCCCCGGTTCCTGGAAGAGGGGTGATCGGCAACCTGGGTCGTTCTGACCACATCGGACTTCCTAATTTCCACTTGACATCTTCCTGAGACTGTACATAGAGAATTGGGTCACTGTTTACACAGTAGGGAGTCTCCGCTGTTCCTGCCGCTTCTGACAAACTGCTCCCAATAATTATTGGGGTACCCCCCCCCCCAAATCCACATCTGGTATGGGTTTTAGGGGGACCCCAATGCATGCATACCCCCCCTTGTACTGAACCACAAACCATACCTAGCAACAACAGCGTTACTTTGCCAGGAGTAATGGGGGCAAGGGCCTCCGCACCACAACCTTGGCCCGGTGGATGTGGGTATCTACAGACAAGAATCTGGAAGACCTTTTTAAATTGCCCCCCCCCCCCAGCTGATCCCAACATGAATCGGTACCCTTAGGCCGGGTTCACACTGGTACAACACGACAGTCGTACTACTTTGGATCTGGCTTTGCCCTGCGACTTGCGAGCGAGCGCCCCCGCCCCCCTCTGAACCATACCAGGCTGCATGCCCTCAACATGGGAGGGTGGGTGCTTTGGGGCAGGGGGGCCCTGTGCCCCCCACCCCCAAAGCACCTTGCCCCTATGTTGATGAGGACAAGGGCCTCTTTCCAACAACCCTGGCCGTTGGTTGTCGGGGTCTGCAGGTGGAGGGGCTTATCGGAATCTGGGGGCCCCCTTAGATCCCGGCCCCCCACCCTATGTGATTGAGTATGGGGTACAATGTACCCATTCACCTGAAAAAAAAAGCGTCAAAAATAAAACACACTACACAGTTTGGTGGGGGTGGGTCAGCCACGCCCCGTGACCTTTGACCTCTGGGAACCCGCCTTCTGACCTCTGGGGGAGGTCCCTGTTCCAATTCCTAAATCCCAGCCTTTTGCTTCAATGGCAAACCCTAACCCTAATTTATTAGGCAGCTGCGGGGGTCTCTTCTGAGTTCTTCTCCGCTCTCCACTCTCTTCTCCCTCTGTCCGGAGTCTCCTGCCGGGTCTCCTCGGCTATCTTCTGCTCTTTCGCCTGCTATTTTGCTTGCTCTTGACTAGTCTTCTTCCCTCTGCTCTTCTTCCGATGTTGACGCAATGCTCTCTCCCGCGCTAATGCCCTATGCGCGGTGCGCCATTACTTATATTGGCATGGGGCGGGGTCATCGGAGGCTAGGCACCTTTTGACGTCATCACCCATCATGCCCCAGGTGGTGATATCACAAGGCCTCTGGGTGAGGTCACAGTGACCCCGCCCCATGCGAATATAAGTAGTGGCACACCGCGCATCAGGCATTAGAGCGGGAGAGAGCTTCTTGTCAACAACGGAGAAGACAACGGAGAAGACCGGGCAAGAGCTAGCAAAGAGCGGAATATAGCGGAGGAGACTCCGGACAGAGGGAGAAGAACCAAAGAGAGAGCAGAGAAGAGCCGTGGAGAGGGGAGAAGTCAGAAGAGACCCTCGGAGCTGCCAAATAAATAACGTTAAAAACCTGTGTAGTGTTTTATTTTTGACGCTTTTTCCCCCCCACGTGAATGGGTAGGGGTACGATGTACCCCATACTCATTCACATAGGGTGGGGGGGGTTGGGATTTGGGGGCCCCCTTAATAAAAAGGGGCTCCCAGATTTCTATAAGCCGCCTGCAGACCCTGGCAACCAACGGCCAGGGTTGTCGGGAAGAGGCCCTTGCCCTCATCAACATGGGGACAAGGTGCTTTGGGGTGGGGGGCACAGGGCCACCCCCTGCCCCAAAGCACCCACCCCTCTATGTTGAGGGCATGTGGCCTGGTACAGTTCAGGAGGGGGGGGGGGCGCTCGCTTGTCTCCACCCCCTTTTCTGACCGTCCGGGCTGCGTGCTCGGATAAGGGTCTAGTATGGACTTTGGGGGGGGACCCCCACGTTGTTTTTTTGGTGTAGGGGGTTCCCCTTAAAATCCATACCAGACCGAAGGGCCTGGTATGCTCTTAGAGGGGGGAACCAATGCTGTTTTTTTTATTTGGTGTGGAGTTCCCCCTAAAGATCATCAGAGCACAAGTCGCATGCCAAAGTCGGATCCGGCAAGAAGGCGATGCGACTTCAGTGATATTCAATGGGCTGAAGTCGGATCAAAGTAGCACAGGGAGTATTTTCAAAGTCGGACGGACTTGTGTCAGACCAGTTAGAAGGACTCTCATAGTCATTTAGGCATTAATTTCAAAAGCAGAGGACGGGCGTGACGTCGTAACATCGCGCCCGGCCTTGGAAAAATCATAGAGATGTCTGGGGGGGGGGGGGGGGCATCTGGCACGCTGGATTCTCTATGGTAAACTTCCGGGATGGACCGACTTCCTTCTCCCTTTTGCCGATCGTACGGGAGAGCCGGGAGAAGCACCGGAGGGGAGCAGGGGGGTGGGGGAAGGGGGGATCACCTCCCGCTGCCTGTAAGAACGATCAAGCGGTTGATTGTTCTTACGGTGAAGGGAATCGCCATCTCTAAAAGGAGATATCTGGATGATGCCCGGCACCCATCATTCAGATATCCCCGCTCAAAGCTGATGACGTCATATGACGTCGTTGGGCGGGAGGTGGTTAAAAAAAATGAAAGTTTTGAAAAAAAAAATCATAAAAGTTTTTTCATAGTTTGTTATAAAATTTTGCAAACAGGCATTTTCTCCTTCACTTATATGAAGGTACTGATGGGCACTTATGAGGTTGCACTGATGGGCACCACTAGGTGGTACTGATGAGTCGGCACTGGTGGCCACCGATGGGGAGGCACAGATTGGCAGCACTGGTGGGTATTGTTGGAACTGCACTGATTTCACAGAAGCCAGTTATCGGCTCTCTTCTCCTCTCCTCCTGTCAGCGTGAGGAAAGGAATGCAGATAACCGCTTCTATTTACATGCTGATCAGCTGTCATTGGACACAGCTGATCACAGGGTAAAGAGCCGCTGTGATTGGTCCTTAACCCAGATCTGTGATCATCTGAGTTTGAAGGACTAGTTTACACTTGCTTTGACTTTAACACACAATAAAGCGCTTGCAGCTTCAATATGCTTCTTTTGATGCTTCGGTGAAGCTTTAATGAAGCTTGGCCAATGCCCCATGTGTGTGTGTTGGTTTTTCTGTTTGTTTTAAAGGGGCTCCGTAGTCCCCCCCCGCTTAGCAGATTCTTAGCTCATTAGTATTCCCATTCAGCTGATTAGTACCCAGGTTTAGCAGATCCCCCACTCAGTAGTAACCCCCAGCAGCTCTGTTGATCCCTCACTCAGTAGTCACCCCCAGTTCAGCTGATCCCCGGCTCAGTAGTAACTCCCTGCTCTGCTGATCCCCCTCAGTAGTAACCCCCAGCTTTTATGACCCCCCCCTTCTGATCCCTCTCAGTAGTAACCCCCAGTTCAGCTGATCCCCTGCTCAGTAGTAACCCCCAGCTTTGCTGATCACCCTCTCAGGAGTAACGCCCAGTTCAGCTGATTCCCTTCTTGGTAGTAATTCCCAGCTTTGCTGATCCCCCCCTTCAGTAGCAACCCCCCCAGCTCTGCTGATCCCCCTTCCAGTAGTAACCCCCAGTTCAGCTGATCCCCCCCTTTAGTAGTAACCCCCAGTTCAGCTGATCCCCCCTTCAGTAGTAACCCCCAGCTCTGCTGATCCCTCACTCAGAAGTAACCCCTAGTTCAGCTGATCCCGAGCTCAGTATCAACTCCCAGCTCTGCTGACCCCCTTTCGGTAGTAACCCCCAGTTAAGCTGATCCCCATCTCAGTAGTAACCCCCAGTTAAGCTGATCCCCATCTCAGTAGTAACCCCCAGTTCAGCTGATCCCCCCGCTCAGTAGTAACCCTCAGCTTTGCTGATCCCCTTTAGTAGTAACCCCCTCTCGGTAGTAATTACCAGTTCTGCTGATCCCCAGCTCAGTAGTAACTCCCAGTTCAGCTGATCCACAGATCAGTAGTAACCCCCAGCTTTGCTGATCCCCCTTCAGTAGTACCCCCCAACCCTGCTGATCCCTCTCAGTAGTAACCCCCAGTTCAGCTGATCCCCAGATCAGTAGTAACCCCCAGCTTCGCTGATCCCCTTTAGTAGTAACCCCCAGCTCTGCTGAACCCCTCTCGATAGTAACTCCCAGTTCAGATAAATGAATATGGTACTACAGCGCTACTAATACTAATTAATCAAAGAAAAAATAGAAATAAAAAACTAAATAATACCGCTGCAGACACAAAAAGGGTGTACAAAACCAATAATAGTGAGAAAATAGGTGTGTTGCGCTGATAATAACTTATTTCTGCGTACAAAATTATATAAGAAAGGAGACCCCCTAGTAAACTTAATACAAAAGGGATCACAAGTGCAAAATAGACAATATTAAATCATCCAGTGAAGTGCCAGTGAAGTGCTAGGAATGAATCCCTATTAAGATCAGCATGCAATCTTCATGGGCAACTGCAGCAAGTCAGTACAACCTCTGTCGCATGGGAAAAAAAGGGAGAGAGACACCACAGTCCAATATTCATGGGATAGTTCAAAGTATACAGACTTCACTCCCCTGTAACTTTTCACTTCAAGACAGTGCCGCTCATGTAAAAAAGAGAAAACACAAATATGGTGCAAATAACGTATAAATAGGAAGAAAAACCAATGCAATACAGCGATTGCACTCACGGAAGCCTCGATCACATTAGGCTCTGCTGTAAAGTATAACGAACGCCGCTCAGTGCTTAGACGATCTCCTCAGGTGGATGGTCGCGTCACTCGGCTCCTCCCCCACGCGTATCGTCACTAGACACGCGACTTATTCATGGGTTGCCATGTGACCATGTCAGCTGCCTTTTATGCAGACTGACCATGGAGGCAAGAGCGGAGGATAATCTTTCACATCATTGTCGGCTTACTTGTACAGCTTTGACAAAATAACAATGTGAACATCACAAGCCTTTAATATAGACATACAGCATTTAGAACTTTTAAAATACTAAAAAAATATATAATAATTAATCGATCGCCGATATAACAACAATCATTATTATCTCTAGTGTTCTGCCTCCAGTGGCCAAAAAACCAAAAAACAGGCAGATACCCATTTTTGCTTATAACAATGGGATAGAAATAGTATAGAAACAAAACCTTCACCCCCCCTAGTGGGCAATGGTAAATTTACATAAAATTACATAATAACAGTATATAGATATACTTAAAATATATAAAATTATTAAAAGGATTAAAATGTATAAATATTGGAACATAATCCGCTGCATGCCACCAATAACGGTCATTCTAATCTTAATCGATCCCCATATACAATATGAATAAATTACATTTCATAAACAGACAATAAATTAATAAGCCCAAAAATTAAAAATCTGCAATAAAACAATTGAGATCAAACTCAATGTTAAGGCCATTAGGGGCCAGAGTGACCATCTCGTGTATCCACCGAGATTCACACTTACTAAGCTCTCTAACTTTATGGCTTCCCCTCCAATGGGGTATGTACTTTTGAATGGCCCAGAATTTTAGACCTCTAGGGTCTTTATTATGACACTGCTCAAAATGTCTCGAAACATTATGTTCCACACAGCCCTTTTCAATATTTTGTACGTGCTCCCTGATTCGCTTCCACATTGGTCTTTTAGTCCGACCAACGTATTGTAATAAACAGGGGCACTGGAGTACATAGACAACTCCCTCAGTTCTGCATGTTATGAGATCTTTAATTTTGTATTCTTTTTTGGTTACATTCGATGAAAAACTTGAGCATTTTTGGCCATTTTGTCCAGTCTTCCTACACGCAAAACAGCGTTTGCAAGGGAAGAATCCTTTTCCCTGCCAAAAAGTTAGCTTGTCGGCTTTATCTGGTGGGTCTGGGACACTTTTAGCCACCAGATCTCTTAATGTAGGGGCTCTTCGATATACCACTTTAGGTACAACAGGTAGTACACTTTGGAGTTGCCTATCGGATTTTAGAATCGGCCAATACTTTTTAAAAATAGACTCAAGTTGTCTGTGTTGCACATTAAAATTCAAGATAATTGGCACTTCTGATTCTGCATTCACAGGCTTCTTTTTGTCTAAGATGAGGTTCTCCCTTGGGATATTTTGGACTTCCTTGATTTTTTCTTGAATAAATTCATCATTATAACCCTTTTGTATGAACTTAGTCCCTATAAGGTTGGCCTGATCCAAAAATGTGCTATTGCTTGTACAATTTCTCCTAATCCGAGTCATCTGTCCTTTTGGTATATTAATTAACCATGGATCGTAATGACAGCTATCTGTTGGGATGTAGCCATTACGATCCACTGGTTTAAAGAACGTTTTGGTACTAAATTTCTGATTTTCCAAAGAGATTTCCAAATCTAGAAACTGGATAGTCTTGTCACTGATCGTATAAGTGAGTTTTATATTTTTCTCATTCTCATTCAACTTATCAAAAAATTGTTTTAATGAGACTTCATCACCTTTCCATACCACTATACAGTCATCTATAAACCTTTTATATACTACCAAGGATTCCGGTACATCAGCATATATTGCTGTCTCCTCCCATTCTGACATATAGATATTGGCGACACTCGGTGCATACTTTGCGCCCATAGCTATTCCGTTTAGCTGTCTAAAATAATCCGATTTGTGCCAGAAATAATTGTGCTGCAAACCATAAGCTAGGCTTCTTAAAATAAACCGCTTTTGCTTTGACACCAAATCACTGAAATTATTTAGAGCCCATTTGGACGCATCAATGGCCTCTTTATGATTGATCACTGTGTAGAGTGAGGCCACATCTGCTGTAGCCAGCAGGTAGGTATCACGAGTATCCATATTTACACTTTCCAAAATCTGTATGAGATGTTTTGTATCTCTCAAATATGCCCGGGTTTTGGGCACCAATGGTTGCATGAAACGATCCACGTATTCACCCAACCTGGAATTGATGGATTGGATTCCATTTATAATGGGTCGCCCAGGAGGTTTTTGAGCGTCTTTGTGTATCTTTGGTATTGTGTATATATAATAGGTACCCTACAGGAATCTGGTACCAAGTACTTGTATTCTTTCTTATTCAGGATACCTTTTTGTCTTCCTCTGTATACCAGATCACATAGTTCTTCTTTATACTCTCCTGTAGGGTTACCCCTAAGTTTAATGTACGTGTTGGTATCATTTAGTTGGTTGTCCAGTTCTTCATAGTAATACGTTCTTGATAGGACCACAATTGCACCCCCCTTATCTGCGGGTCTTATAATGATTTCCTTATTCTTCTCCAGTTCCTTTATCCCTTTATGTATGTTAGTAGGATCAGGTATTCGTTTAACCTTTAAGTTGTCCAAATCTTTCAGAACCATTTTACTAAAAACCTCTATATGGTGATTATCAGGCACCTGAGGGTTGAATAGGGATTTGTTCCTAAGGTTACTGTGTTGGACTATAACTTCATCTGTACTACTAAATACTTTATTAGCTTGATTCCTTATAGGCTGATTCAACATATATTTCTTGATGTTGAGTTTACGGACAAATTTCCGAACATCAACAAATACATCAAATTTATTTAAATTTCTTTTTGGGGCAAATTTCAAACCCTTATCTAGTGTTATTATTTCTGCCGGGGTAAGGTCAATTCCACTTAAATTATATATGCCATCTCCTAATGTACTTTTCGCCTTTTTGACCTTGTGTCCCCCTCTACATCCCCTCGTTCGTTGGGGCTTCGGATATGCTCCGTCTGTTCGTACCGGGGTGGAGTCTTGTCGCTCCGGTGATAATCTAAAAAAGAACGTGGATCTTCTTCATTTCTATAAGAGCTGAGTGGTTCATACCTATTTTGTGTATGCACCGGACTTCTCCTATTATCATAATAATTCGAGGGTACACCATTCTGCTGGTATTGCTGGGATGACCCTCCTTGTTGTTGATAATAAGGCATTGATTGTTTATAGTAAACTTTTGGGTCTCTATATTCCTGATTATACTGTCTAGAATCCTGGTGGTAGTTTTGTTCATTACTCTGTTGATTATGGGTTTGCCCTTGGTTTTTATTCTTGTTTTTCCAATGGGTTTTTTTTGGGGATTTTGATTTTGGCTTTTGATTTCCCTTATTTTTCCACCAGGGTTTTGGGGTCCTGGGTCCATTATGATCATTTCTAGGGGCTCTATCATCAAAATGATCTCTTGAGGGCCCACCATAGTAAACCTCTGGCTGTCTCGTAGGCTCTGTATGTCTAGGATTGGGACCCCTTTCGGGGGACATAATCCGTACCCCCCTGTCAGGGGAGGAGGCTACTGAACCTCCATGATGTTCTCGCAGGTTCAGTTGCCATTTAAATACCTGGTGTATCTTATAATCATGTGTATCCCTCAGATATTTTCTTTTTTTCCTTTGCTTGATTTCCATATCCTTCTGTTCTAGAACTTTATTCAGTTGGTTAGTGAGTGTAACAAACGAGGGTGAATCTTTATGGCCCTCCAGTAGTGTTTTACACTCCGCAATTTGTTTGTTAATATTGGACATCTTCCTCTGTTTACGTTTTAAAAGGAATTGCTGCACTTCCACACCTTTATTATTAAAGAATTGATACCATTCCTCAATAGAATCTTTGTCTATTAGGCCATCCATAATGGGAACATCCCATCTGAGTCTCCTAGGGACTATGTTTTCTTTAATATACTGGTCATGGGTAGTGAGATCCCACCACACACTCATCTTTTTTTCCATCAGGTGTCCAAATCTCCTAAAATTGGTATCTAGATCACCTGATTCGACTACGGGTTTAGTAGTAAAGACTTCCTTAAGATCTATTGTACGGTTTTCCATAAACTGAAAAATCTCCATAGTTGCTGCTGGTAGTGATAAAGTAAAGTGCAAATAAATGAATATGGTACTACAGCGCTACTAATACTAATTAATCAAAGAAAAAATAGAAATAAAAAACTAAATAATACCGCTGCAGACACAAAAAGGGTGTACAAAACCAATAATAGTGAGAAAATAGGTGTGTTGCGCTGATAATAACTTATTTCTGCGTACAAAATTATATAAGATAGTCCCCCCCCGCTTAGCAGATTCTTAGCTCATTAGTATTCCCATTCAGCTGATTAGTACCCAGGTTTAGCAGATCCCCCACTCAGTAGTAACCCCCAGCAGCTCTGTTGATCCCTCACTCAGTAGTCACCCCCAGTTCAGCTGATCCCCGGCTCAGTAGTAACTCCCTGCTCTGCTGATCCCCCTCAGTAGTAACCCCCAGCTTTTATGACCCCCCCCTTCTGATCCCTCTCAGTAGTAACCCCCAGTTCAGCTGATCCCCTGCTCAGTAGTAACCCCCAGCTTTGCTGATCACCCTCTCAGGAGTAACGCCCAGTTCAGCTGATTCCCTTCTTGGTAGTAATTCCCAGCTTTGCTGATCCCCCCCTTCAGTAGCAACCCCCCAGCTCTGCTGATCCCCCTTCCAGTAGTAACCCCCAGTTCAGCTGATCCCCCCCTTTAGTAGTAACCCCCAGTTTCAGCTGATCCCCCCTTCAGTAGTAACCCCCAGCTCTGCTGATCCCTCACTCAGAAGTAACCCCTAGTTCAGCTGATCCCGAGCTCAGTATCAACTCCCAGCTCTGCTGACCCCCTTTCGGTAGTAACCCCCAGTTAAGCTGATCCCCATCTCAGTAGTAACCCCCAGTTAAGCTGATCCCCATCTCAGTAGTAACCCCCAGTTCAGCTGATCCCCCCGCTCAGTAGTAACCCTCAGCTTTGCTGATCCCCTTTAGTAGTAACCCCCTCTCGGTAGTAATTACCAGTTCTGCTGATCCCCAGCTCAGTAGTAACTCCCAGTTCAGCTGATCCACAGATCAGTAGTAACCCCCAGCTTTGCTGATCCCCCTTCAGTAGTACCCCCCAACCCTGCTGATCCCTCTCAGTAGTAACCCCCAGTTCAGCTGATCCCCAGATCAGTAGTAACCCCCAGCTTCGCTGATCCCCTTTAGTAGTAACCCCCAGCTCTGCTGAACCCCTCTCGATAGTAACTCCCAGTTCAGCTGATCCCCAGCTCAGCAATACCCCGCTCTGCTGATCCTCCTCTCTCTTCGGTCCCTGCTCACCACGTGTGACATCTGCTAGTTTCTCCTGCTCCAATCCCCCAGCTCTGCCACCAAAGTTCATGTGCATGTAAAGGCAGGCATCCCAATACTTCTGGTAATATAAGCAGTGAAACTGATCAAATCACCTGTGCAAAATAATGGAAAGCCTGAAAACATGACCTGTCGGGGGGCCTTGAGGACTGGAATTGAGAAGCACTGGGATAGGCTGATGCGTTGTGAGGACACAAGACTGCCGCAGAATCAGACAGATACAGATCGCAAGTTTATTCGGCGTCATCACCGTGCAGGGAGGCAAAACCGACGCGGAGCCCCCGAGTGACGGCGTCCTGAGAAACTCTTCATATACAAATTAAATCTTTATTCAGAGAAAATATTCCATTCTATGTCACATTCTACAAATCTATAGATTTCCTTATTTGGTTTCACTCGCTAAAATAAATCACAAAAATACATTTTTGAGAAAAAAAATCCCCCCACTGCTTTAACCTCTTACCGCCTCCAGAGGGCGGGCTTTAACACCCACGTGTCCAGGGGCAGCGGAGGCTTCTGTGATGAGAGCGCACTCACTGCACCCCCTCCCCCCCCAAGGACGGTGACCGAGCCCTCACAGACGTCTCTAGCAATGATCACTATGACAGCCAATCACAGAGGTCATGTGATCAGGCTGTGGTTCCCACCCACTTCCTGGTCAGGAAGGCGACAGCCAGGAAGTAAAGGAAAAATCTCTTTAGTGGGTTGTCACCAGTTCTGGAAACTTCCTAAAGGACAGTGTTTCTCAATTCCAGTCCTCAGGCCCCCCCCCCCCCCCAACAGGTCAGGTTTTCAGGATTTCCCTCAGATGAAAAGGCTGTGGTGATTACTAAGGCAGTGAAACTGATCAAATCACCTGTGCAAAATAATGGAAATCCTGAAAACCTGACCTGTTGGGGGGGGGGGGGGGCCTGAGGACTGGAATTGAGAAACACTGCTAAAGGAGGACACTAGTTCTGGTGACCCGGGGGCCCTCCAGCTGTTGCAGAACTACAAATAAATTGTAACTGCCAGCCTCACAATGCCTCATGGGAAATGTAGTTCTGCAACAGCTGGAGAGGCTACTGGTTGCCTACCCCTGCTTTAAAGTGTCTAATGTAGTGGTGACAGGTTCTCTTTAACCACTTGCCGACCGCGCACCACAGTTATACGTCCACAAGGTGGCTCTGCTGGGCGAGAGCACGTAATATGACGTCCTCTCTCCCAGCCGCCACTAGGGGGCGCGCACCCCCCGCTCACCCCCGACTCCCGTGCGTGTGCCCGGCGGGCGCGATCGCCGCCGGGCACACGCGATTGCTCGGTACAGAGCGGGGACCGGGATCTGTGTGTGTAAACACACAGCTCCCGGTCCTGTCAGGAGGGGGAATGCTGATCTTCTGTTCATACAATGTATGAACAGAGGATCAGTGTTTCCCCTAGTGAGGCCACCCCCCCTACAGTTAGAACACACCCAGGGAACATACTTAACCCCTTCCCCGCCCCCTAGTGTTAACCCCTTCACTGCCAGTGGCATTTTTATAGTAATCTAATGCATTTTTATAGCACTGATCGCTATAAAAATGCCAATGGTCCCAAAAATGTGTCAAAAGTGTCCGAAGTGTCCGCCATAATGTCGCAGTACCGAAAAAAAAAATCGCTGATCGCCGCCATTACTAGTAAAAAAAATATAATAAAAATGACATAAAAATACCCCCTATTTTGTAAACGCTATAACTTTTGCGCAAACCAATCAATAAACGCTTATTGCGATTTTTTTTTTACGAAAAATATGTAGAAGAATACGTATTGGCCTAAACTGAGGAAAAAAAATGTTTTTTTTATATATTTTTGGGGGATATTTATTACAGCAAAAAGTAAAAAATATTCATTTTTTTCAAAATTGTCGCTCTATTTTTGTTTATAGCGCAAAAACTAAAAACCGCAGAGGTGATCAAATACCACCAAAAGAAATCTCTATTTGTGGGAAAAAAGGACGCCAATTTTGTTTGGGAGCCACGTCGCACGACCGCGCAATTGTCTGTTAAAGCGACGCAGTCCCAAATCGCAAAAAGTACTCTGGTCTTTGGGCAGCAATATGGTCCGGGGGGTAAGTGGTTAAGTCACTAGAATAAGGTGCCCAAGCCTAGCAGGTGATGGAATCCTCAGCTGGATTGGGGTAAGAACCGTAATGACAGGTTCTCTTTCATTCACTAGGATAGGTTGGCCGAGCCCAATGGTGGATGGAAGAGCGGTAATGACCAACCTGTTCTAATGAATTAAAGAGAACC